>NC_136915.1:152559358-152787563 GCF_949752795.1 Hyperoodon ampullatus
ATTTATGATTTGGGCTTTAACTTCCCTTTGCTTAACAGAACTATTCATGATTCACATGAGTCTCTTGAACTAATTTTCATAACATTTTTAATTCATTCATTTAGAAATATATGGAGTGCTCTCTGGGATATAGGCTTAGTTCTAACATGGCAGTGAGCAAAATAAAGACTCTGTCCACATGGAGCTTGCAGTATAGAGGCAGAACAGACAGTAAGCAAATACATAAGTAAATATATGAGGGAATGCCAGAAGGGTGAGTTGGGGGTTGTTATTTTATAGAGAGTGGTCACCTTATTAAGAAGGAGACATTTGGCCAATGACCTGAGGGAAATGAGAGAGGGAGCAGATGTGGACATGGGAGGGAAGAGTATCTTGGCAAGAGGGAACAAGTACATAGGCCTGGAGGCAAGAGTGTATTTGCTGTACAAGAAACAGCAAGGTCAAGTGTGGCTGGAGCAGAATGGGAAGAGTGGTAGGAAATGGTATCAGAGAAGTGGGGAGTCAGGTGAGCAGATCCGGTGTGGTCTTCTAGGCCACTTTAAGAACATAGTTTTTATTCTGAATGGATAGGAAGACCCTGGGGGATATTGAGCAGAGCAGTGACAAGGTAGGGATTACTCTGGTTGCTTGGTGGAAAATAGAATCTAGGAGGGCAAACTCGAAAGCAGGGAGACCAGTTTGGAGGTTGTTGCAGCACTCCAGGTGAAATCGACGCTGGCTTCCACAAAGCATTAGTGGTGGAGGTGGTGAGAAATGCTTATTAGATTCTGAACACATTCTGAAGGTAGAACTGACATGATTCTGCCTTGTATGACTCCATGGTTTTGGGCTTAAGTAACTGAAGGAATGGTTTCCATTTACTAAGATGAGGAAAGCTGTGGGAGGAGTAGATTTAGAGGGAAAAACCAGAGATTCAGTGTTGGACATGTGAGTTTGAGATGCTTATTAAATTTCCAGGTGGTGTTGAGTAGGCAGTTGGATATGCCAGACAGGATTTTAGGAGAGAGGTTTAAAATGTTTATTGTTCCTATTAATGGATTTCTTATTTTAACTCTGTTTGAAGAAGAAAAGGTGGGAGAAACAAATGTATTCAGTCAAGGCTATATGTGTTATTAAAACTTTAAGTTCCTAAGATTAGGGATTATGATTCATCGTATATATATATATATATATATATATCCCAGCATTTATAGGAATGCTTGGTACATAGAAGGTGCTCAGTGTATAATTGCTCAATACTGACTAAGAAAAGATGAATGACTAGGTTACAAGAAAGTGATTGGAAAAGCTTCCGAGCAAATAGGTGGGGGATGGGAAAGAGTTTCTCCTCAAGTTAAGAGGGGACCAAAGGGATGAAATGATTCTCTTTTTATTAACTAGTTTTAAAAAAAATTATAAAACTAATATAGAAAGAAATTCGTACCAGATGGAAGTATATAAAGTAGAAATAAAAATTCTTCCTCCTTATTCACTTTAATGCCCATTTCTATTCTCTAGAAATAGGGTGAACGTTTCCAGAAATTTCCTGTGTATATAAACATATACTTCTCCCCCCTACCTGTCTGATTTAAAAAAAAATATTTATTTATTTTTATTCATTTGGTTGCGTGAGGTCTTAGTTGCAGCACGTGGGCTCCTTAGTAGCAGCTCCAAGGGCTCCTTAGTTGCAGTTTGCCAGCTCCTTAGTTGCGTTGTGTGGACTCCTTAGTTGTGGCACACGAACCCTCAGCCGTGGCATGCACATGGGATCTAGTTCCCTGACCAGGGATCGAACCCACGCCCCTGCATTGGGAGCATGGAGTCCTATCCACTGCGCCACCAGGAAAGTCCCTGTTTTTTAAAAACATAAATTCACTTTACATATTGTTCTGTAGCTTGCTTTTCCCCCGACCCTAACAGTGTACTTCAGACATCTTTCCTTATCAGTACATATAGGTGTCCACTGAGAGAGGCAGTATAGTATAGTGATTAAAAAGAAGGATCTTAGGGCTTCCCTGGTAGCGCAGTGGTTAAGAATCCGCCTGCCAATGCAGGGGATATGGGTTCGAGCCCTGGTCTGGGAAGATCCCACATGCCACGGAGCACCTAAACCCGTGAGCCACAACTACTGAAGCCCACACGCCTAGAGCCCGTGCTCCACAACAAGAGAAGCCACTGCAATGAGAAGCCCGTGCACCGCAATGAAGAGTAGCCCCCGCTCGCCACAGCTAGAGAAAGCCCACGCACAGCAACAACGAAGACCCAACGCAGCCAAAAATAAATAAATAATTAAATAAAAATTAAGGGGGGAAAAAAAAGAAGGATCTTAGAGCCAGACTATGTTAGCTTGAAGGCTGGCTCACAATTTACTAGTTGTGTGACCTTGGGCAAATTATTTAGCCTTTCTATACCTCTGTTTCCTTATTTGTAAAACAGGGATAATAAGAATTACATAATAATTATGTAATTAACTGTAATAATTACATAGTGTAGATGTGAGGGTAGATGTGGGGATTAAATAGTTGGTATAGGTAAAGCACTTATAATAGTGCCTAGTACATGGTAGAAACTAAGTGTTTGCAATATTGCTGTTTGTTTATTTTTGAATACATACAAGGTATTTGGTTGTGCAGATTTACCATAATTGATTTAAGTAGTCCCCTGTCTACTGTTGTTTAAATTGTTTCCAGTACTTGTCCCTATATATGTGCATTTTTTAAAATTTTGTTTTGTTTTGAGAATTATTTGTAAGAAAAATTTCTTGAAGTAGAATTGCTGGGTCAAAAGATGATTTTTGATCATGGGTCCATCAATATTTTATCATATGTATTAAATTTAAATTCCAATTCTGGTCAAGTAAATGGAAAAGATTTTCTTTGTAATGCTGCAGAAAACCAATAGATGAAAATCTAAAGAGAGACAGAAAGAGTTTTTATTAAACCTTATGGATTGCTATTTTCATAGCTTAAAGTAGCTAATATATGCAATTTTATGTGCTTCAACAGGGCTTAGAAAAGTATCATTTATATTCTTAGAGTATTAAAAATTATAAATATTTTAGATATTTTCTATTTATATTTTGTGATTTAGCAATAACAGGATTTTTTTAGGTTAATATTATTAATGTTACAATAATAATGTTGACATTTGTGTAAGTTTGTGTATTAGGCCTGATCTTAACTCTAGAAAGTAGAACGCAGCTTCTGTGGAAAGAAACTTCATGGGAATTATGTATTTTTGTAAGTTATGTGGTTTTCATGATTTTGTAATTGAAAAAAGTATGTCATAGGACCAAATTTTTGTTTCTGTAGCTCCACATTGAGCATTAAATCTAACTTGGCCCCCAAAAAGGAATGGAAAGAGCTAAAACAGTTTTTTTCTCTCTTGAAAATGCACAGTTTTTATACTTCACATTAGAGTACTTTTTTAGGCTAGTAACAAATTTCCATAGAGAAAATGCCAACAATTCCATTAAAAAATTTTTAATCTAATAATGAAAAGAATGGAATTAAATTAGATGCCATGTTTGATTAATCAAATTGGTAAACTTGCTAATATCCAATATAGGTAAGATGCTATGAAGATGACACTAATACATGTTGCTTGTAGGAGTGGATTCTGGTACAGCTTTTCTGTAAAGCAATTTAATGACACATATCAGAAGCATTAAAGATATTCATACTTCCTGACCTAGCACTTTCATTTCTGGTGTTGTGTCCTGATGAAATAATCAGAGGTGCTAAGTATTTGTAAGCTAAAGTATACATTATTTTAATTCTAATAATAAAAAACTAGAAGCAACTTAGATGTTCAACAACAGAGGAACATTTAAACACACCATATCTATCTATCTCATGGATATGCTATATAGCCTTTCAAGTTCATATTCTCATGAAATTAGAAAATGTTTATGATAAGATGTTAGTTGTGAAAAGTCAGAAGATAAATGTACTAATGGTTAATAGTGTTTATGGGTGATTTTATATATTCTGAATTTTTTGCTATTCTGTGTCCTTTTCTATATTAAATTTTTTAAAAATAATAAAACCCATGTATCTGTTTTAGAATAAGAAGAAAGTATGACCAAAAATAATGACATTTTTAATTTGTATAAACTTTTCCTAAGGTTTTCAAAAAATTTGTAAAGATGTCATCTTTTTATAACTCAATTTAATAAATATTTAATTCCTATTATTTTACATGCTAGACAGAATCCTCTCCTTGCAGTTATGAAGACCCTGCAGTATGATAAAAGAACTAATGAACACATAGAAGTAATATTAGTATGAAATACAATGTTGTAAATGTCATAAGAGGGATGAAGTGATACAGAGGATTCTGAGAAGATAGGAGTTGTATACAGTGAGGGTATGTAAAAAAAACTGATAAAAGAAAACAAATTCTGAAGGATCTTCAAGAATGGGTAGGATTTTGACAAGCAGATATTGGGGAAACTAATAGGAAAGACAATTCTAAGTGGTAGGTATAGTTTGAGCAAAAGCCCAGCATGGGTTATATGTGGAGAAATTCTATTCAGATGAAATGTGTGATGAGTTGAGGGAGAGGAACAAATTATGGGTTGATACTGTATTACTAAGGGTCCAAATACCTATATGGAGTTGGTACATTGTTCAGTAGGTAGGCGGGGTGGGGGTAGGGTTTGGGTTCTTGGAGAAATGACATGATAAGATCTGTGCTAAAATGGAAGATTACTTGGGCAGCAGTTGGTATGATAGAGTGATACAGGAAGGACTGAAAGTAGTGGTCTAGTTGTAGCTATAACATTATTCCAGGAAACACAGAGTGGTCAAAGGAATTAAAAGAAGAGGAAGACTGTGGGAAACATGGGTAGATCTTATAGGACTTGGAAACTTGTCAGATATAGGAAGAACAAAGGAGAGAAAATAGTCCAAGTTTTTGTGCCTCAGTAGCTCTGAAGTCAGAAAGAAGAAGTGATTTGGGGAGCAAAAATAAAGAATTTAAGCACATTCAATTTTAGATTTGAGCAGCTCATCCAGGTTGAATTAGCCTAAGAATAATGCAACTTTTCTTAGAACTTTACTAGGTACTGTTCCTTGCTGATCACTGGAACTTTACAGCTACAGATAGTGTCTCCTTTGTGATGGCATATCCCATTCTGATAAGTTATGATTTGAGTTAACAAGCATTGAGTGAATGCCTATCATGTCCTGCACACTGTATAGGCAGTAGATATATAAAGATGAAAAAGACTTAGTCCTGTCCTCACAGTAGGACAGTTGAACAATATACATCATTTTATTTGGACTGCATACAAGAACCCCAGCTTCAGGGCAGGCATTACTGTTAGTGTGCCACAATGGAGGTATTTGTGATAAGAGGAATGTGGTTATTGTTGTCAAAAGAATCAAAAAAGATGGAATCGATGCATAGCTTCTTTTGTGTGTGAGTGAGTGAATTTCAAAGCCATATATGAATCTTTAAACTTTAGTTTGAATATGGAGAAATATGAGACACCGAGTATAATCTAGTGATGACAGAAAGTTAGTTAAGAAGAAGCAAGAGGGAAGTTAAACACCACAATGTTCTATACCACTAATTATTATCAAAATGGGATAAGATTGTTAACTAGATCACTGGTAGAAGAAGATGTCTGAGTATCCTAGGATTAATATTATGGCAGTTACCCTTTATAGCATTACTCTATGCTGGGCACAGTATTGGGCGCTTTATGTATTTATTGAGTTCCTCTAAATGAAATGAAATGCCAAGGAGAGAAAGATATTTTGGATGCGTCCATTGACCTTTTTACACATATAATTGACTGTCAGTGATTATTTCCCCTAAGATTTAGTTCCCCTTGGTATATGATATTTAATAATGACATTTAAAAATGTGCTGAAAAAAGTTGCTTTCTCCTTATTAGTACAGGGTTTCATTTTTAATGTATTATTTCCTATTTTGGGGAGCAATAGTTATATCTTTACAAAGTATGCTCCCACAATTACTGTTTTTAAGATTTCTGAATCAAATTTCACTATTCTTTTTTTTTTTTTTTTTTTTTTTGTAATACTGTTTCTAGTCAGTAGAGCTTCGGTGGCCATGCTTGAAAAAATTATTAATAGAGCAGAACATAGATGTTTCTAGAGTAAATTATGTTTAACTTTAAAGTAGAATTTTAGCTGTGAAATTTCATACTAGTATTTGTTATAACCAGTTTCTCTTCAAAGGAAGAAATAGGTTATCATTTAAAAAATAATTGATATTAGGAGATATGCTTGAAACTGTACTCACCAGTCAGCAATAATAAGAAAGCATTTTATTCAGTTATTTAGTTTTTTTTTTCATTGCAAAAATTTTATTTAGACTCTTTGTTGTCGTGAATCCCAAATCCAAGCTCGACTATTCTTCAAGAAGGCATTTTATTAAATTGCTTCTTACACTATACTTGACATTAATGGGTATCATTGACTTGCTTTTGATTGATTATTAGAATACTTTTTGTTTTTCTAATGGCTTCAATAAGTAACCATTAATTTGGTGTTCTTAATTTTTTTTTTTTTTTGGTTATGCTTATTCACAGGTGGCAAACTCTGGTCATATATCAGTAAGTTTCTAAACAGAAGTCCTGAAGAAAGCTTTGACATCGAAGCAGTGAAAAAATCTTCACTTGCTAAAGTTCAACTGCAACAGCCAACATCTAGTCCTCAGGACAGCAGCAGCTTTGAATCCAGAGAAAGTGATGGTGGAGCCATGCTTAAAGTTCTGCCTTTGAAGACTAGTCTTACTCCAAGCTCTCAAGATGATAGCAACCAAGATGATGATGGGCAAGACAGCTCTCCAAAATGGCCAGATTCTGGCTCAAGTTCAGAAGAAGAATGTACTACTAGTTATTTAACATTATGCAATGAATATGGGCAAGAAAAGATTGAACCAGGGTCTTTGAATGAGGAGCCTTTCATAAAGACTGAAAGGAATGATGTTGATACCAAAGCTATAGAAAACTTCCCAGAACACCTTGCTGCTGACAGTGACAGCCCCAGCACACAGCTGACAGCCCACGAGCTGAAGTTCTTTCCTGGAGATGATGGCCTGGAAGCAGTTAGTTCTCCAAGAACATCAGATTCCCTCAGTAGATCTAAAAAGAGCCCCATGGAATTCTTTAGAATAGATAGTAAGGATAGCACTAGTGAACTCTTAGGACTTGATTTTGGAGAAAAATTGTATAGTCTAAAGTCAGAACCTTTGAAACCATTCTTCACTTTTTCTGATGGAGACAGTACTTCCAGGAGTTTTAGTACTAGTGAAAGCAAGGTAGAGTTTATAGCTCATGACACCATTAGCAGGGGCTCAGATGACTCAGTCCCGGTTATTTCTTTTAAAGATGCTGCTTTTGATGATGTCAGTGGTACTGATGAAGGAAGGCCTGATCTTCTTGTAAATCTGCCTGGTGAATTGGAGCCAATGAAAGATGGTGCAGCAATGGGACCTACAAAGTTCACACAGACTAATATAGGCATAATAGAAAGTAAACTGTTGGAAACCCCTGATGTTTTATGCCTCAGGCTTAGTACTGAACAGTGCCAAGCACGTGAAGAAAAAGGCACAGAGGAACTGAGTGATCCCTGTGGGCCTAAATCCCATAGTATCACAGAGAAACACTACGCACAGGGAGATCTTGGGATGTTATTTGTAGCAGCTGATGATCATAGTAATGCGGGAGACATGTCTTTGTTACACAGTTCAGACCCTAAGTTTCAAGGACTTAGCTTGGTTGCATCGGCAGTAACAGGAAGCAACGCAAAAGAAAGCTTATTCCATATTTCTGACCCACTCTCAGGTGCTAATGAATATAACGTAAATACAGACACTTTAAAAACTGAAGAAGTATTGCTGTTTACAGATCAAACTGATGATTTGGCTAAAGAGGAGCCGACTGTATTTCAGAGAGACTCTGAGACTAAGGCAGAGAGTGGGTTAGCACTAGAAGGAGACAAGGAAATACATCAGATTTTTGAGGACCTTGATAAAAAATTAGCACTAAACTCCAGGTTTTACATCCCAGAGGGCTGTATTCAAAGATGGGCAGCTGAAATGGTGGTAGCCCTTGATGCTTTACATAGAGAGGGAATTGTGTGCCGCGATTTGAACCCAAACAACATCTTATTGAATGATAGAGGTCAGGAACTTTTGCAAATGCATTTCTTTTTATTCGCTGTTGCTTCCAATTAACTGAGTAGGCGTTTTATCTTGTAATTAGTATCTTCATTTCCTGTCTAGAGCTTCATTATCAGTGCAGCAAATTCACCCCCAGTAATAGCTTCTAGTACTTAATGATGCCATTATTCTTAATGATACTGTTTTTAGCTACAAAAGGAGTAATTACAGTTCACTTCTGCAGAAAATGGAAGAGAAAAATGTTTTGATTTCTCCTGTCGTTTTGTTTTTAGGACACATTCAGCTAACGTATTTTAGCAGGTGGAGTGAGGTTGAAGATTCCTGTGACAGCGATGCCATAGAGAGAATGTACTGTGCCCCAGGTTAGAGCAATCTCCTAAAATGTTTCACTTGGAAAAGTAGTTTGGCAGCTCTCATTTCTTTATTGAAGTTGAATTTTCGCTAGCAGTTGACAATATGTTGGATTTGGTTATCTCTTTAACCCTTTACAAAAGATAATTTGGGGGATAAAATCATTATATAATCCATAGTATATGTGTGTATGTATATTTGTTAGTATATGATGTTAAATGGGTTTATACTTCTCTTAGAACTGGCCATGAATTCGTAGAAATGTCAACTTCTTAGTGTTTAAAAGGACCTTTAAGTATCCTCTTTAATTGGATGATTTTTTTAAATTTTAGAATTTTATTTTTTTATACAGCAGGTTCTTACTAGTTATCCATTTTATACATATTAGTCTATACATGTCAATCCCAGTCTCCCAATTCATCACACCACCACCACCACCCCCGCCACTTTCCCCCCTTGGTGTCCATACATTTGTTCTCTACATCTGTGTCTCTTTTTCTGCCCTGCAAACTGGTTCATCTGTACCATTTTTCTAGATTCCACATATATGCATTAATATACAATATTTGTTTTTCTCTTTCTGACTTACTTCACTCTGTATGACAGTCTCTAGATCCATCCACGTCTCTACAAATGACCCAATTTTGTTCCTTTTTATGGCTGAGTAATATTCCATTGTATATATGTACCACATCTTCTTTATCCATTTGTCTATCCATTCATAGTCACAGAGGACTGTCTACTTACTTACTTATTTAATTTTTGGCTGAGTTGGGTCTTTGTTGCCGCACTTGGGCTTTCTCTAGTTGCAGCGAGTGGGGGCTACTCTTCGTTGTGGTGCGTGGGCTTCTCATTGTGGTGGCTTCTCTTGTTGCGGAGCATGGGCTCTAGGCACATGGGCTTCAGTAATTGTGGCACACAGGCTCAGTAGTTGTGGTGCAGGGGCTTAGTTGCTCCACGGCATGTGGGATCTTCCCAGACCAGGGCTGGAACCCCTGTCCCCTGCATTGGCAGGAGGATTCTTAACCACTGCGCCACTAGGGAAGCCCAGTAAATGGATGATTTTTAAGATGTGAGAGGTAGTTGACTAAAAGAGTAAAATTCCTAAGGCTAAAAATGGATAAAATTTGAAATAAAAAAAGATGCAATGTTGTGATCTCAGTGATGTGACATCCTGGCATTTTAGAGCAGATTTTAAAGAGTTCTTTCCATATTTGAGAAATTTTAGGAAGCATATTCTTCTTGTTTTGAAATAACCAAATATTTGACACAACAAGTTTCTCTTACTTTTACTGTATTGTCTTTGTTTTTTTAAATTAGAGATTTATTTCTGGGGGTGTTAGATCCTTTGCTGATAATTATAGGTCTCTTAAGCATATGAATTGGATTTGAGTTAGTTTCTGTCTGTTATCAGTGCAGATGGGGCTGTGTTTGTATCCAAAGTTTGTTCACCTTTTGCCTAGCATTCAGCCTCTTTGAATGGCCAAAGTTGCTTCACTTGTCACCCTCTGGCTTTCAGAGGAGGTTCAAGCTGATTGTATTGACATGATATGCTTAGTTGTTGATTAATACAGTATTTAATGCTTACTAGCAAACCAGCATTATTATTGATGCTAACATTGTTTCCCTGCATAATGGGAAATGATTATAATTAGGATTCAAAGAGCTATATTGTTTTTAGTTACAATTTTCATTGTTAAGAATTATTTCTGTATTGAGAAATAGCACAGTTTTTCAGTCTGCAAAGCAAATATACTAAAACCATTTTCTGAAAACAATGATTTAGATTTTCTTCTTACTGTTACACTCTTTTCTCTCCTCTTTCTTCCCCCAAATTAGGATTGTTTGATTTTATTTCTTCCTAGGGGTGATAGAGCATGCCTACATTTTTTTCTTTCTCAAATAGATAATATTATGCTGGCTTTTGAAATCTTATTAGTATGATTTAGTTAATGGGATAACAAAAAATGTCATAGTGAAATCACTTTATTATGGTTATCTGGTTTATTTTTTAACAGACCCTTCCCCTTTCTAATTTGATTATAAATAACATTTTAGGTACCAATGTATGTAAATAAATATATGTTAATTATAATGAATTTCAGGTTTTTAGGATCAAAATTAAATCTGGGAGTTCTTTTAAGTAAAACCTGTTAAATCCTGAAGTCAAGTGCAGTATAAACCTCACATCAAAACCAAATGTTTATGGGGCAGTTTAATGTTTATAACTGACTCTTTTTTTCCTATTTTTCTTCTTACTTTCTTGTTGAAAACTGTCTGTAAGGTTGTACTTTGGCTTCCTAGCAGATTATTTTTCTTCAAACTATAGGCATGTTCACTTTAACCTTCATAGCATGTGACCTCCTGCGAATTATAATATATGTGGAATAAAACCATACTACATACATCAGCAAATACATACTTTCAACTCTGTGTACTGAAATACAGTTTTGTGTACTAAATTTAATAGCGATCAGTTTCCAAGTTCTAATTTTTAAGCCTTTTCCCAGAAATCACAATTCTCATCGTTTACCAGCAGGTGGCAGTCTACCATTAATGGATTTTTGCTGTCATCGTCCAGGTTGTCCTTCACTAACATTTGCAAAAAGCTGTAGTCTGAAGAAGGGCTTTGTTTTAATTATTTGCATAAAAGAATTGTACTTTCAAGCTTTGTAAGTTACAAAAGCGTTCTAGTATTATGGCATACATTGAACAATGTGGGAAGTCTCTCCATTCCTTGGGCCTATTAATTTGTTTTATCAACAGTATAAAACTCAATCAGTAATGACCTTAATTGAAAAGTGATGCTGGTGTTCTAATTTAGATGGTCTTAAACCTAGAGTTGCAGAACTCAGTTAGGTGTGTGTACTCCTGCCCATTGCTTATAATGCAAGGGGAATTGGAACAAAAATTTGTGAATTACTGTCTGTTTCAAAACTGAATAGCAGTGCTACTGATAGAAATACAAGTAGACTTTGCTCCTCTTCTCAAAGGGGTGGGAGCAATGAGAAGCAGCTAATGTTTCAATGCTTAAAAATCACAAATCAATGAACACACGGGGACATAGAGTACTAAGTCATCTTTTGATCTGTCCTTTGCAATACTAAGGGTTGAAGTAATTCTCCTCCTACATCCCCTTGCCCTCCTGTTTCCCAACTCTAACCTTAGTATTTTTGTCCAAGTAACTCTAAAGCATGTTAAGCAGCTGATGTTTGGTTAGAAAGTAAAGTTGTCACAAGATTATGATGAGAACGATTCACTTCTGTTTGAACAGCATGCAACCTCTACCCCTACCACGCCTCCCTCCTGGGAATCCTTATCGCACATTTGTCCTAAAAACATTATCCACCTGCCCTGTACTTTATAATATCAGCAGTGTATCTTTTTATCTTGTGGATGATGTGCCTTTATATTTTGAGAAAAATTTCCAGTAACAGATTCGATTTACATGGACAGAAACTTGAGCAAATGCCAAACTAGCAGGGGGGCCATTATTCTGCTCTATAAATAAGTTTAAAAAAGAAAACACACACACAGAAACCTGTGAATCAACATGTTTTGGTCTAATTGAGGGGAAAAGCAAGACAGATACATTTTGAAATGCAAATGATCACCTTCTGTTATTTAAGTGTAGTTTCTGCCAACTTTGCGATCTTAGATTTTAAAAGTCATAGTCATTTCAATGATGTATACTACCAGGGATGTCCGATGTTCACAAGTTTCTACAGTGAAATGAAGAACTTTTTTTAAAAAGTTGCCACTTTTTTATATTAAAGAAAATAAATCCAACAACAGAAAGACAAAAACCATGGAGCTTTTTCTCTGTCTACATCTGTGAAAAAGCCAGCAAATAAATGGCTGCAGCTGCAGACCCATCAAGAGGGTCTTGAGAATACGAATTCACTGATCAAACCCAGCCCTGTTTTCAAAGTAGAAGCCGTTCCTTTTAGGTTCACTTTGTATCCTTAGATTATCTAGGATGATTCTCTAGAAAGGTTTTATTTTAAATAAACATCATTCATGGTAAATGGGTTCCTTTCATACCACAGAAACACAGAACGGAGTTCTGTGAGAGCAAAGAGCAAAGAAATAGTCCCCAAAGTGGGAATAGATTGTATAGCATGACGATATAAATATAACACTGTCTAGTTTCCATATGAGGAGAGTTTTAGATATTTTATTAAGAGATGTTTAGACAGATTCTTCTATTTTTTTGTTATGAGAGATTATAGAATAATCTGGAGAATTATAGAATAACTGGAATTAATTGGTTATTCTTCTCCAGAGGACGTCCTTGAAGTTACTCTGATTTTATTTCAATTTGTATATACACACAAACACACATGTATTTAGAAGATTTAATGTGCTTTATCATTGGAACTATTAATTTATCATAATATAGAATAAATTTTTTGTTATAGTATTTTAAGTATAAAGGAAAAATAAAATGTCAAGAAAGTATTTATTTTTTCTTTTACCAGTATTTTTTTCTTAGCAGTCTCGTCTCTCATCATAAAAAAGCAGCTAGAAAATAGAACTTATTAAGCACATAAAACACAAAAGACTGGATTTGAAAGTTTAATATGCAGTCTAAGACAAGTGAATAAAATTGTGTATATGTTAGTTATTATGCTAACATAATCACTTAAGTTCCTCATTCTAGTCTTAACAAGTTGATATGGTATCCTATGAGTGTGTCCTTCACCTTTAGTTTCCACCTGATTATGAGCCTTTATAAATGCTTGAAATTTACATTGATATTTCTCATTGAATACTTTTCACACTTGAGAATTTATAGGTGAATATGTGTGTAAATTGAAGAAGTCCAAAGTGCTTTTTACCGCAGCCCGATCTCCACGCTCCCAGATGTCAAATGACAGCTTTGCTTCCTCTCTTAGGCGATTTCACACTTGGAAACAGCTCACAGCTGACGGTGAAAAGTGAAACATAGAAAAATCATGCTGATAACTCTCTGCAAAATTCAGTTTTAGAGCATAACATTTATTTACTACTACTCTTTGCTCTTCTAGCCTGACTTTATCAAATAATCCATGAATATATTTTGGGGGCGTAGTCTCCCCTACCTTTCTTCATACGCATGCTTTACACATGATTAGTTGCTTTTTAAGCATGGTGCTCTGTGTGATAGTTATGTATTTGATCATTAGATCTAGGACTCAGACCATGGATGGTTTAAAAATACCATGAGGGCATTGTAGGTTTAAGACTTAGAATGTTACCATGAAATTGAGAATTCCCAAAACTCAATATTTTTCTAACGTCAGCCATTAACTCATTGCATGACGTTGGGCAAGTTATTTAAGACTTTTTAGGCCTTAATTTACCAGTGGTAAAATAGATTTTTAAGAACTTTTTTCTTAACATTTTATTTTGAAAAATTTCAAACATACAGAAAAGTCGGAAGAATTGTACACCCATATTTACCCATCACCTAGATTCTGCAATTAACATCCTATAATATTTGCTTTATCATATATCTATCCGAAACAGATTTGTTGAATATTAAGAAGATCACAGATGTCAAAATTCAAGTCCATCTTATTAAGGGCAAGAACTTTTCTGCCGAGAAATAAATACTGATTTCCTGTCTAACATCAGTAAGGTTAAAAAAATTATTTCACTTGGAGGACTTTCTAAGTATTCTCTTTTTACTCATTTATAGTTTGCACATAAAGTATATAATATGGAATTGAGGAATTTATGGAAACTGTTTTCATTTGCAGGAAAAAAGCCAAGACAACTTTTGAGTAGGGTGAAATTTAAATGCCAAGATTTTTAACAAACAAAGCTGTTTAAAAGAAGAAAGAATCATTTAGATCTGAGAATTTCTGTGTCCTGGGTAACTTCACCATGCGTGAGGAATCTAATTTTGGGCACGTGAAGTTGTTAGAGAAAGCAACTGAATATAGATGTATATTTTGAAATAACGTTATAACCAGGAAATATGGCTACATCCCTGGTCCAGTCTCCCCCCGCCCACCCCCGCCAAAGGAGAAGGAAGAAAAAGGCAAGAGGGAGCTATAGAAATAATTTTAAAAGAATGAAATATTTGTGGTTAATATTTAAACATTATGTTTCAAACAGGAACTGTTTTGTTTGATTTACCCTTAAGCAAAACTTCAACAGTAGCTCCCATGTACATAGTAAATGTTTTAATGTTTTCCTCGAATGATTAGCAAGTACTTTTAATCTTTTGCCTTTAGTTCCTAATGTTATATAACTCACTCTATGTCTTCTTTGAGAGAACCTGTATCTTTTCAATTTTGCCATAGAATAGCGGAAATTTTACACTGAGGAAAATTCCCTGCTGCACTCCACTCCTGTATACTGAAGAAGCTTGTGCCATGAGTATATTAGGCTAAGCAAAAAGAGGTTCAAGTCAAGTCTTAACCTTGTCCAGAAGGGCAAGACCCTTCTGATGGAAAGAAGATTGAAGGGTTACTTTATACATGTTTGAGGGTCTGAAACCTTGGGATCCATCCCTAGGTAGGGTATATTCTGGAGTCCTCACAAACCCCCTAAAAATGGGCCAGTCACCTTCACCTCTGCATTAAGGTCACTCCATATTGAAATAGACCCATTCTGAAACCATACTTCTCATCAGGCCAGAATGTGATTTGTCTCTAGTGGTGAGAATGAGACAGAGTAATAGCCGAGTATTCAGTCCGTGTTATTCGGCACCTTAGTGAATAACACATTAATTCCTCTTAAGGGAAGAAATTCTTGAGCTGTTAGAACTAGAGAATTGATAAGGGTGAAAGAATTGATAGTGTATTTCACCCCTCCTGTATAAGAACAATATCTCTGTACATTTCCTAGTACTACCTGATATTGGGGAATAGGGAGTTTACTTCAAGCTTTAGATTATTAAAAGGAAGTTAATTTTAACTTCTTATTTACTCTACATCTTTTTCTTTATGATCTTGGACAAATTTTTTTTTAGAAGAGGAACACAAGGTTAGATACTGTTTTAAGTAATAGCTGCAGTGTAATGCTTCTTAATTTTAAGGTCTAAATGGATTTTTGGCAACTGTTCAGTTAATTGGTCTCACCACCATATTATTATAAAGAAGAAAGTGAAGTATCTTTTACCTGTGGTATTTAACAAAGAAGATGTAATGCTGAGTTCAACATTATGTACCAGAACTATTGGCTAGCTACTTTGACCAGATCATCAGTTTTTATACCATGTAAAATCTTGTCAGTTTGAATCTCCAGGAAGTAACCAGGCCTGACTCCTTCTAAACAATTATTCATAAATACTTCCTTCAAATAAATGTTTAAAAATGCCAAGGTTTTAAAAAATTGGTGATAAAGCAAATAGAATTCCTGAAGCTCCGTTAATAGCAGTGCATGTAGCTCTGCCTGCCTAACACAGCAACAGAGCAGCGGGGAGAGAGAGAAAACTGCGCCTGTCATTTTCACAATTTTCAGTTAGCCTTTTTCTCATCAATCAACTGTAATGGCTTTGGTTGGGTAACACTGTGACACCCAATGGCTATTCAGAATGGAGTTGTGATATGATCAATGGAAAATGGAGCATGCTATTGGTTTTCTTCCTACCAGAAACGCAGGGTGAGAGTAAGCAAGATTGTATAGAGCTCAGAATTATAATCAGTCAACCAGAAGTCATATGGTAGTTACCTGTTTCTTAGTTTATCTCACAAGAAAACTGTATAGTAATGGTACCTATAAACTTCCTCGAACAAGTAATTTTTGGCTCTGGAATGCTGAATCTAGTTAAATCAAGGATCTTTGACCCAAGTTGTGCAGATAATTGCAGGAAAACTCAGAACATGGTTGCCAGGTCACCACGACAACAAGGAATTAAAAGCTGGGTAGTGGGAGAAGCAGAATTTTGTTAAACCTTGCCTGAATTAGTACTTATGTTCAAGTCTCTGCAGTACAACCCAAGGCCCCAGGTTTCATATAATTCAATTGCCTGAAAACCAACTGAATTAGTCATGTGGTGGCGGCAGGAAGCAAGTCTAGAGACACGGATGAGCCAAGAAGGCACGCGTGTGGAAGGGGGGGGCAGCACCGCCTCTCTCCCATCACCGTGGGGTGCGTGTGCAGGAACGCTGAGCCCCAGCTGCCGCAGGTTCTCCCCTCTGGAAAGTGCTCGCCCCTGTTGCTGGTCTTCCCTGATAACACTCTCATGAGTTAGAGCAATGTGATACCAGCAACTTTTAAACAGTTCATATTCTCTACTCGACCAATAAGGCATTTGAATCATCGATTGAGTAGGATGTTGAAGGACTTTATGGAATGTGCAACAGATAACTGGGCAGCCAGCATTTTCTGAAATGTCAATAGAACTATATAAATATAAATATAAAATAAGAAAAAAGGAGCGAAATGCCCATTTGAAAGGATGGGCTAGGAAGTGCAGATTCCAGTCTCTAGAGTTACTCAGATGTTATCACCAGCTTATCCATTGGAGCACATTTCATGTAATTGTGTGTCTAGATTCCTTCCATTGAACAGGGACAGGGGAAACCTTGATTTATCTCCCAGTCCTGTCTTCCTCCTCCCAGGGCTTTCCCGTTTCTTTTCTTTACCACATGCCATCCGTGCCAGGACAAACTGTAGCAGTCATTGTGTTCTGCAGAGGGGAGCCCTGGAAGGTGTCCACTAGACCACCCCATTTTAAGCCACCATCATCTCTTGCCTGGACTCCTGCAGTCCTCAGCTGACTGACCTCCATTCTTGCGTTTCAGCCAGCAGCCAGAGTATGCTTTAGATAATGTTGAAAACTTTCTGGCCTACCACATGTAAAGGTGCAGGAGGACTTGATGTAGATCTCTGTGCTCAATAGACTTAAAGAAAATGCATGTGATGAGGCCTTTGGAGGTGTTTTGATTGCACTGTGCTACAAAACACAAGATAGAGATAGTTGTTCAACAAACATTTATTAAGCGCCTTCTATGTGCCAGGTACTATGCCTAGGAGCTAGAAATAAGGCATAATTGGTTTAATATTGACAGTTACTTTTGAAGATGTGTATAAAAAGAAGAGACTGTCCAAACAGAAGACATACACAATTGGTTAACTAGGACATTAATAGACTTTATAGGTGAATAGTTATGTTTACAGAATTGAAATTTACCAAGCTAACATAAGATATGCTTAGCTGTCCCTCTTCTCACAGTTTAGTTCCATGTATTGTTGGATATATAAAGAAAAAAGAAATGCTTTCTTCTGTGTTTCTTTCTCTTAGCTCTTTAGTCATCAGCTGTAGTGGAAGACTAATGCTCAGCCCCTGCATAGAAAATCTTTATACACAGCAAGAGCTGCTGAGAGAAATTGACTAGAATTTTATAATTCTAGTCCCTTTCAATTAGCAGCAGATGCTGCAGGGAAAGACTGTGTAGGAACACAGGACTAATGTTTGCATGCTCTAGCTAACATGGAATGCTCATTGTAGAAGAAAGACGTTCTTTTACCCTTGGTCCAAGTATGTCACTAATGATAGATCAGATTTTTTTTAAAAAAACTTAAAAAAAAGAACTATCTAAGGCCATTAATGAAGTCTTGACTCCCTTGGAAGAAAGTTAACAAACTAATTGTAATAGTGTTTTAAATCTTACTGAACACTTACAGAATTTATGGAAAATTTAGACACCACAGCATTTTTTCTGATACTATAAAAGTGTATATGGTGCTTAATTTTAAGGTTTATAAGAATGTGGCTTAATTTTTATATTGTCTTATTCACCAAAGAGCTCTCTTTTATTCTAAAAGCTAATGTATTTTTCTTACTTTTTTTCTTTTTCCTAAAAGAGAGAGTTGGAATCCTTAAGATAAGGTATTTAATGTCAAAATTTAAAATATTGTTTTGGAAAAAAAGCCCTGTGCATTTAGAAACTATATTGCACCCCCCCCGAAAGTATACTTACTGCTGACTATCATTTTAATGTATTCTATAGGTTTGTGGCTTTAAAATTGTTCCATCATTCTGATATTTGGATAAAGTGCTCTATCGTTTATGTAACTAATTCTTTCAACATCTAAATGTCGGTTTAATTTGACCATTATATAAACACATGATTTGCAACAATTGTTGCTTTTCCACTGAGTTTTATATGACCTCTTAATAACAGTTCCACAGTTACTATAACTTTGAAAGTGAAGAGAAATGAGGCATCTAAGATTCTGTTTATTTAAAAAAGTGTAGTTAAGGAAAAGAGTTTGGGAGAAATATTTAAATACTTGCTCTAAATTAAAATAGAAATTCTCTATATGTGAAATTCTCTTCTAAGAAAACTCTGAATTTACTGTATTTCCTATCATATCCTGAAAGGAAGACAGCAACAGTAGAACATACTGCCAGAGGGAGGTCATGGAATTGTCTCTGAAGATTTTTGGAATGGGGATGGGTAGCTATTTGTTGTGATCAGTAGAGGTAAGAAGAAGGATGTGATGACCTGTGTGGGTCTCCCTTAGTGGAGAATCAAGTGATGTCACCAGTCTGAAAATGTGCCTTAACAAATCCATCAAAGAGCTAAATGTAGAATATCATATTCCCTTATTTATCAAGCACCATAACGGTAATGTCTCTTAAAGAAAAGTAAATTCTGAATTTGAGAATTCACAGTTACTTAAAATGCAAGGTGATTCATCTTCTTTTCTTCCTTTGTTTTTATTTTTTATTTATTTTAGCATCTTTATTGGAGTATAATTTTTTACAGTGGTGTGTTAGTTTCTGCTTTATAACAAAGTGAGTCAGCTGTACATATACATATATCCCCGTATCTCCTCCCTCTTGCATCTCTCTCCCACCCTCCCTGTCCCATCCCTCTAGGTGGTCACAAAGCACCGAGCTGGGTGATTCATCTTTATAAAGCTTTATAGGAAGGTTGGTGTTCATTTATAAAGCTTGACCTTGAGATGCATTTTCCAGCTTTTAAAATTCTCGGTACAATTTCCAGCATAGTTTTAATATTATCTACAGTTATTTCTGAGTCATGTCTTTGACACATCCATGTGGCTTAAACTATATAGCCCTAAAAGGCAGGGCCTGGGCCAGTAGATAGTATATGTCATGGTCTCAGTAATGCTGGGATCGAACGGTCTCTCCAGTGTCTTTCAGACTTTCTCAAGTCTAAGAGTGTATACTTTGCTTCTTTCCCTTCACTTCTTGTACAGATAGAGACATTTTACGGTGTCCTGAGTCCAGGCTTTCTGTTTTCTTGCTCTTTTACTTTTCAGGAACACGGCTTATTATAGTACAGTTTGGGGGTCAGATTAACATTATTATTTTTGGCTGTAAGAGGGAGACTTAGTAAACTCTATCATAGGACTATAAAACTCTCTTAGTCTATGTTTTAGCAAGCCCTTTGACAATATGGGTTACTAAGGCAGCATTATTTTCCTGAGAGATGTCCTGGCTTGTTGAAGAGTGTTCTGTGAGGTGTTAAACATGAGTAAAACAAAGGTAGGCAAGGCACATTTTTACGTTGTGGTATCTTTATTATTTTATTTAAACTTGTTTATTCACTTGTGAATTATGATAGTTTGAATCATTAGTATGAATCCATAAAATTCTATATTGTGTTAGAGTGTGAGGATTGATAGTGCTAAAATGGGATTTCTAGAATTTTACTAAACTGTTCTCACATATTTGATGTCTTCCAAAAATTTTGGACAAGTTGAAATCTAATCTGGAGCTGACTTTGTGTCTCCATTACATTAAAAGATGGTAACAGTTAGATTCAGTGACACTGATTCATTTTGCTTGCCACCAGGTCTCTTAGGGAAAGGAAGGGTGGCTGTGTGTAGAATGGAGAAGGACGAATGTGGAACACTGGCTCATTTTAGCATAATCCCACTCTTTGGGCATCTTAGGTTAATGGAGGGAGAAGAAGTTATGAGAAAGGCTCATGAGTGCTTTTGAAAACACTTTCAGGATTGTAAAATTACAGGTAGAAAGAATGCTAGAGGTCTGGCTGTCCTCATTTTCAGAGAAGCTAAAATACCCAGCCAGGCTCAAACAGTAGCAGAACTAGAGCCCTGTCAATACAACATTTCTTTGACTCAAAGACAAAAATTCAGGATTCTTTGATATCACTGTCTCTTTTTGAGTTTTTGTGGGAATAATCTGAGGATTTGTTTGTTTTCTTAGGGAATAGTTTATTTTTCCCCCTGATCCCTTTGCTTAATGCTTATAGCCCTGCTGTCCTTGTGGAGAATAAGGATACCTGCTTTACCACCCTGGAAACTGCAAATATAGAATGTAGTGTCAGGGGAAGGGGCATGCATGGGAACTGAATACATTGGGTTTTATAGTGAAAATATTTTGAAAATTGACAAAGCAGTGGAGAATTTATCTGTTAATTTTTTTTTTTTTTTTTTTTTTTTTTTTTTTTGCGGTACGCGGGCGTCTCACTGTTGTGGCCTCTCCTGTTGCGGAGCACAGGCTCCGGACGTGCAGGCTCAGTGGCCATGGCTCACGGGCCCAGCCGCTCTGCGGCATGTGGGATCCTCCTGGACCGGGGCACAAACCCGTGTCCCCTGCATCGGCAGGCAGACTCCTAACCACTGCGCCACCAGGGAAGCCCCTATCCTTTAAAATTTTTTTCTGCTTTTTTTCCCACCAGAGATTTTAAAAATTCAAGCTAGGGAGTTTAAAGGGATTTCTCAGCTTTACTATGTTATACTTTAAAAGAACCCTCACAAATTTATTTGATATTTCTTTATATTTCTTCATATTCTCTGCTTTTGACTTTGGACACAACATACCTGACTGTTCACCTGGTGTTTGTAGTAGCTATCATGTAGCTTTATATATGAATCAGTACTCTTTGTTTATGCTTAAAATTTTGTATAGATTTTGCAAGTAAAGCAGTTTTAGAGTATTGGTTTTGACAGCCACACAACCTCAGTCTTCTTTTTGGCAATGCAATTTCAAGGTATATCTTTAAAATTTTAATCTAAGAATTATTCATCTATAAGGGATGTTGAAAAGACAATCAAAATCTTTCATTCTGATTATTAAAAGAAAGTGAGGGCTTCCCTGGTGGCGCGGTGGTTGAGAGTCCGCCTGCCGATGCAGGGGACACGGGTTCGTGCCCCGGTCCGGGAAGATCCCACATGCCGCAGAGCGGCTGGGCCCGTGAGCCATGGCCGTTGAGCCTGCGCGTCCGGAGCCTGTGCTCTGCAACGGGAGAGGCCACAACAGTGAGAGGCCCACGTACCACAAAAAAAAAAAAAAAGAAAGTGAAATTCTATTTTAAAACCCTAAAGAAGAAATTATGTTAAGTATCTTCTTCCAGTTGTTCTAATATTTAAGTTTCCTGAGCCGTTAGGAAGTTCTTCTTTGTATCTTTTTTTTTTTTTTTTTTTTTTGCGGTACGCGGGCCTCTCACTGTTGTGGCCTCTCCCGTTGCAGAGCACAGGCTCCGGACGCGCAGGCTCAGCGGCCACGGCTCACGGGCCCAGCCGCGCCGTGGCATGTGGGATCCTCCCAGACCGGGGCACGAACCCGTGTCCCCTGCATCGGCAGGCGGACTCTCAACCACTACGCCACCAGGGAAGCCCTCTTCTTTGTATCTTATCTAAATATAGAACTCTTTGTTGTAGTTCAGAGTCATCTATTAAAATCAAGGACAGTTGGTCAGGATGTCAGTTTCACATTAATTAATGAATCCTTAATATAAAGTCATTTTGAAGTGGTTCAAGCTGCACTGTTAAGGGGATGGAATTAAAACTTGTTCAGTGTCTTTTTTCCAGATTTCCATGAGAAAAAAATTAACTTTTCACAGTTGCTATCCTTCTTTCTTAGCCCAGTCAGATTAAAGATGACATTCAGCCTAGTTGTCTTCAGACTTTCAGAAGCAGTTTTTCTTAGATGGGATCAGTAGTTTCTTTAGGCCCAAGTGCCATTAGAAAGCTTAACCAATGACAGCCAAGAGTGGGGAGGAAAAAGAGAATAAGGCGAGGGGAAAATCGAGGAAAGATGGGAAAAGAAATGGGGAGTGAATGAAGTAGACTAAGGTTGATGGTGCTAGGGCGTCACCAGCAGTTATATCAGGTGCCACGTGGTACATCCCGCATCCTGGACCAGAAAGCGAGCCGACTGAAAATGGGAATTAAATTAATTTTAGGGCCTGCTTGGGTCTCTTGCTACTGTCTGTGTTGCCTGACGTTCAGACTGGTGCTTGTCAGACACTAACATCCACATTTGAAGCAGTATGTTGGTCATTATCTACCTGTTAAGGACTCTGGCAGAAAATTGTGAGGGATTTCAAAGCAGCATAAAAACCAGTGAACCTAGTTCTTAGACTCCTTAGTTGAGCAAGGTCACAGAAACCAATAAAGGAATAACACCTTGTCTGTCTCCTGAAGTGCCTCTTAAACTTTTCTACCCAAGTACTTCTGACTGTAGCGGTGATATGAAATGGGGACCTCCGAGACTAATAATATGATCCTGAAGTTTCTTTGAAGTCATTATCTTGCAGATCCATGCAAGGATTACATTCTGTTCCATAATGGGTCTGTGTTTCTTTTAATAATAAAACAACATCCTACCACCTCCCACACATACAAAAATCTTTGATGCTCAGGAGGGTGCACTGTTCTTATGGTAGCATCAGAGATCCCCCTCCCCCTACCACGTGCGCACGCATGCGTGCGTGCACACACACACTCTCTCTCTCTCTCTGACACATTTCACACCCAGCGCACATTCCCAGCAGTGATATGGGAAGCAGGCACAACGTGTAGCATTTGGTGGTCTAGGCTACACTGGTGATGGCACTTTGGACCTTTTGGTGAATTTGAAAGCTCCCTTTATAAATTATATTAGTCACTGATTACATTGCATAGACTTACCACAATAACCCTTTGCTCAGTTCTGACAGCAAACCTTTGTGAGCAGAGACTTGGGGTGTGATTCTAGTCTACAGCTCCTCAGGGCATGTTAGACCCTATAAAACCATCTGATCTTCACAGCTTTCTCTGAGCTGACTGGGTCAGGCATTCCTCTTTTCCCTGAACACACAAATACAGTATTCTTTCTCCTCCAAAGTCATTCTACCCAAGTAAGTTCTCCGTAAGGATGCTTGGAAATTTTAAGTAATTCATGTACAATGTTAAACACAGTTCCTTACGTATGGTAAGCAGTCAATGGATGTTAGCTACTGTTTTGTTGTTGCAACTATCATTATTACAATATATGCCTACTAGCAACCTTTAGGCACGGAAAGTGAGACTTGGAGGTTGCATATTCAAAACAGATGGCTGATCAATAATTTGAGGTCTTGAGTTGTGAATATGTAACACCTTTCTAAAACTAAGGAGTATATACTGCTTGCTTTATGATTAAAGAAAATGGCATAACTTAAATTCTTGAGCAAGATATTTAAAAATAAAGCCATTAACTCTGAAAACTGATTTTAGTTTCACATTATTTAGCAATGTGGTGAGTACATAGTGTTCTGTGGAGGAATAGTGCCTAGCAGGGGACCTAGTTCATACTGCTTATACGTGTTTGAATGAATCTTGATAGGTTGAGACCTCATTATAGAGACCTGAATATATATACATGCCTGGTTAAGCAAGACATTTGAATGTTATTTAATGTTCAGTGAGAAGCCATTTCAGAATTTTGAACAGGGAAGTGATGTAATCCATTGCCTGCCTTAGACTGGAAGGAAATGTGCAAAAGGTTATATTTGATAACAGGGCTATGGTAAATTTCTTCTACTTTTCTGAAGTTTCTAAGAACACATCCTTTTTAAAGTTTCTGGAGCACACTTCCAAAGATGATGGTGGCTCTCTATGGGGAGCTTGGGAATGGGGGTGGGGGCAGTGTATTTGAATCTGGGAGGGGTAACATAAGTACTTTGAATGAGAGCCCCCAAGGAATTGTCCTTCAAGAAAATCACTGTTTTAGGGAATCCTTAAGTATCAGAATCGTAGATTATAGAGCTAAATTTAACCTAGAGGTCCTCAGATCTCACCTTCGTGTTATGGATGAGATCAAGTGAATTCCTCAAGGCTCTTAACCCAGAACTTCTGATTCCTAGTCCACTGCTGTCTCTAATATACGATACATTAAAGTTTTAGAGGATCGCTTCTTGGCCTTTTGGCTAAGATCACGTGTAAAGTTGTAGAGGAAACTATAGGCAAACAGACTCTTAGGGAGGACTGGCCTTATATAGCTTCATCTTTCCTGCCCCAACAAGCCTGAATGTTTTCATGCCATCTTGCTATACATTTAAAATTGTACCACTTAGATATTCGTGTAGGTTAATAAGTATAAGAATGAAAATAAAAATCTCACCATCCCAGAGGCAAAGCACTAAAACATTTTGTTACATTTTCTCACCAGTCTTTTAAAAATATATGTATTTTAAAAATTAAGATTCTATTGTTTTATAGCTTGTTTTTTTTAAAATTTAATATATCCAGACATTTACTTATATACCTAAACCTTGCGTGAATACATCATTTAAAATGCTTATGTAGTAACATTTCATTGAATTCATGTGTCAAAACATGTATAATTAAACCTCTATTGTTAGATAGTAAGATAGTTCTCAGTTTTTCAAGCATGCTGCTATTTTATGAATGCACATGGCTCTCGGAGGAAGCCTTTTGGTCATTCACACAATAATATGAGTTAGTTAAATATCTATGTTTTCTTTTTACCACCTAGCTGAGAGCAGCTAATTTTGAGAGTGGAGGTTGTGATTTGGCATGTAGCACAATAAGCGGAGGAAAGATGGGTAGGAGCTGGTGTGAAGGGTATAGTTGTACACAGGCCTTGTGAAGCCCAGAATACGGTAGGTGCAGGGATAAGGAAGGAGGTTGCTGAAGTGGAGTAATTTCAGTATTTTGCATAGAAATGGCTCTTTTTCTGATCCATATGACCTTTGCTTCAAGACTTAAAACTCGAGCTGTGTTATGAGTTTTTTTGGTTCTCCAACACAGTAGATTCACTAAGTATTGGTTAAAAGGCTGGGGCGCCTGAGCACCACTTCCACTTATTATTGTCCAAGTTCCAATCTAACTACTTAAAACCTTTTCAACATGATTGTTGTGAGTTTTGGGCTACCTGCAGACAAATAATAAGCGTGTTTTGTCAGTTTAATGGAAATGAAAGGGCAGATATATTCAGGCTTAGTGACTAATTGAATGTCATTAGGAAAGGACAAGAAGACATCAAACATGACTTAAGAGCTAAAAGCCTCAAAAATGGTGAAATGAGGAGTTATTCCTGATTTGTGAAGAAAACTGAAAGATGACACCTGAAAACTCGTATTACATTTCAGGAACTTGTGCTGGTGAGAGATAGGGATAACACAGATAAAACTGTAATTTGGATATATTCTAAAAGCCCTCATCTTAGCCAGTAGTTTCAGTTGTGGCTTAAAACACCATATCTATCTGTACTTCCGAATAATAAAATGGGTAAATTTGCATTTCACATCCTCCTTCTTTAGTTGAAAACAATTGATTATTTAGGAGAGGGATCATACTATAACTAGGTCCTAGTTCTGCTTCTGGTTTACTATATGACATTGGACAAGGCATTTCACCTCTCTGGTTTCTAGTCTGTAACTCAAAGGATAATTAATACTGGTTTAGATAATTTTTGAAGTTCCTTCTGAAACCTAGAGTCTTTATTTCTAAAACAAAAAATGACCCCTGAGATAAGGCTGTCTGTACATTCTCAAATTTGAAAAATTAAGCAAAATGTTCATCTAGTAGATTCATGTAACTTTTAAGTATAGCATCTTGAAGGTGTCCCTCTATCAACTAAAGAACAAATGTCTCAGTTTAATATATGACTGCATAAAAAAATGCAACCACAGTAGGTGACCAAAAGGATAAGTAACTTTCAGGAATTTTGAAAACCCAGTAGTATTTAGTATGTGCTCTCTCAGCATTAAAAAGGTCACCTTGCTAATACATGTTAATTTTGAGAGTTTAATTGACCTTTGGAATGTTAATATCAACCTTTTTTGGTGTGTTTAGAGGTTGGAGCAATCACGGAAGAAACTGAAGCCTGTGATTGGTGGAGTTTGGGTGCTGTCCTCTTTGAGCTTCTCACTGGCAAGGTAAGCAGTGACCTGGAGGTTTATTAACTTTATCCAGATGCTACCTTATTTCAAATTGAGAATATTTAGCCTTTGCCTTTAGTTTTTAGGTCAGGGACTAAGTAAGAAAACCTTGATACCAAAAAGGGGGGGTGCAGAAAAATGCATGTTTATCAAGGTGCCAGATTTTTTAAAAAGTTGAATTCTATTACATTGAATAAATTGATGGTAAAATTCTGTTATGTCACACTGTTAGTCCATAGCGAGATATAAGACTACACACTCTTTCTCTTCTTTTTCTATGAGTCAGTTTCAACAGAGTTAAATCTGTAAGGTTCATGTAAGGATTTAAATTCTCTGTATGTTTTAAATACCTGTCTGAAACCAGGAGGGAATTGTCATTTTAGAAAATTAATGTAGATATTAAAGGTAGTATTATCTTTTTTCTCAATACTGTAATTTTTCCCGTCCATTCTGGCTTAATGGAGAGTTATTGATCAGAGAGAATTTATACCCTCTCTGATCAATAACTTTTAAGTAAGATATTTGAGGTTAATAGTTGATAGATTTTAATTGAGTATTGTGCAGATTGCCTCCTGGGATGAAAACAGAGGAAATGAACAGTCATACCTTTGTAAGTAGTCATCTACCTTAAATATGTAGTTAATACTGAGCGCCTAACATGGTTGTGGAATACACGTCACCTATACATACATTTAAACCATAAAGTGCTATACATATATAAAGCATTATTATTAACAAATTTTCAACTTTGAAGGTTTTTAAGAACACTAAAAAATTTGAGATATCAAATCCCATTTTAGTTTTTGGGTATAATGGAAGTTTTTCTATTATGAGCCACCCTCTTTATAACTAAGGGAAAAGGGTGAGTGGCCTAAGCTTATGATGTGATTTTGATGACTGCCTGTATTTCAGTTAGAGTTCTGTGGGCTCATAGCCCATGTCCTAAACTGCTTAGAGGGTACTGTGGTGATTACTGCACCTCCAGTTAAGGTGGTTGTTGAGCTTTCTGTATTTGCTGTCCATAAACCCTGTGATGGAACAGAATATGATGTTGTTTGGGATAAGAAGTGTACCTGATTGATTGTTTCAGACTCTGGTTGAGTGCCATCCAGCAGGAATAAATACTCACACTATTTTGAACATGCCAGAATGTGTCTCTGAAGAGGCTCGCTCACTCATTCAACAGGTAATTTAATTGAACTATTGGCCAAGTATATCAGCCATGCAAATTAGCAGAGCCCACAGCTCCAAAACCTTAAAGAAATTAGTTTCAGACAAGAAGGACCCTTTACTAATTACAAATTCAGAACTAGTACTGTATATCTTTAGGCTTCTACTATTATCTGAGTATTGGTGATGTCAGAGAGAATAGGTAAAGCTTGTTGGTTTTATTTATTTATTTATTTATCTATCTATCTATCTATTTATTTATTTAAAATCCAGGCTAATGTTTAGTCAGTTCCATATACCTGTGTAGGTGTGAGATTTAAGTATTGGTTTTAGCTGGTCTGGAGCTGCTCTATTACATTTTGTAACCATATGTGAATGGCTATGTTCTTTTCTTTACTTTTTTTTTTTTTTAACTTTTTAAAGAGTTTATTCCTTAGAGCTAGTCTCGAGATAGTATATGGTGAATGGCTATATTTATAAACGTAGGAATGGGCTACTTAGGAGAGAAGTGGTAGAAAATCTTGCCAAGTTAGATCACTTGTAGATCCATTCATGGAACTTGAATATTGGTGTCAGTTGGTGTATTTCTGGTGGCTTTGAAGAAAGAGACTATTGATAATTAAAGTTCAGTATCCCAGAGGTAGGCTTGGAACTCTAGTGAGCTCCTTAAATTGATTCGCCATGTGTAAAATGTTCACCTAGTTTTGAAGAGCAAGTTTTGTTGAGTACACTGAGGGTTGTTACATTGAGGTGTGATAGGCTCACAGCAAATCAGCAAGAATTGTCAGGACTGTGACCCCCTATGCTTTTGGGAAAATATCAAGGGAAAAGTTATTTGAAAAAGATGAAGAACTAAAATTTTTGTTTAATGAAACATGAATTAGTTTTTAAATCAGGGAAAACAAAATTTGTAAAAAAAAAAAGAAAGAGAAAAGGGGAGGGGAGAATATATTAAGAAGAGTATTACCTAGTATTCTCTTGAGCTGTGATTTTTGTTCCATTCAATGAATATATGTAAGGCATAGTGTCATAAGCTACAAACTTGAGATTCACAAATAATTATATCACAGATGGATTTAATAAAGGCTATCAGAGAGGTTTAAAAAAATACTTTGGCGAGTCAGGATAAAGAGGTGTAATAATTGATGCAGTGGTGGTATTAGGAAAGTTTTTGTGTAGTGAGTGTTATTTTTGCGGACCTTAGCCAGAATTTTGGCATTGCAAGTTTGGATGTGGGAGAATAACTGGGTGGAATGAAAAGCTTGAACAAAGGCAAGGAAGGAGTCAGAAAGACTCAATTTGGGAAATCAAAAGTTTGGTTTATCTAGAGTACAAGGATGAATATAGGGATGAGTAAGTAGATGAGAATGGAAAGAGAAATTGGGGCTCTCTTATCATGAACACCAGGGGAGAATGATAGTATTTAATTCAGTAAAAAATTGACATTTGGAGTTTTTGTGCACAAGAGTGAAAGGATCAGAGTCGTGCTTCAGGAAGATTAATTTGCCCAGACTCTGTAAAATCTAAAGAAACATAATCAGGTTGGAAATAGTGAGATGAGAGTACCCTGAGCACTTTGTAAAAGGATTAAGAGGTAATGCAAAGATACATAAAACATTTCATTCTAATGAGCAAAAAGGACAGCTCCTCATTTGATTTCATATTCTTTGTTGTGGCACAGCAAGGTAAATTCAAAGTATTTTTTTTGGCTATTAATTTAAGGAAGGCTAGCAACTGCTATTTTTTGTTTCTCTTTCTTAAAGAAGTAGTCATTATTATATAATATTGAGAATAGAATTCCCCACATTAATTAATAAAGGTCTGTTACTCCTGTCTATCAGAATTTATATTGTAAAGGAGTCTGAGCTTAAGATATGTTAAGTTCCCAAATACAGATATGTATAGCTTATATAGTTAAAGCAGCATTCTGTCATTGGTCTGCCTAAGGAAACTACCACTCATGTTGAGGAAACATCATCAGGAAAGGGAAAAGGGGTCTCTTGGCATGATTAGCAATTTGTCATTTTGACTTTCCTCTTCCACTACCTCATGGTTCATAAAGGTTATTTTAAAAAATCACAAAATGATTTATGTGGAAAGAATTATTTCACTTTGAGGAGATTTTCCCCTTTGGTCTTTTCAGCTCCTTGCTTTCTTCCTAGATTTCATAACTCCCTGTACCCATGGTTTAGTCATCTCAGTCCAAGTGAATGGTGCTAAAGTAAACATAGTTACATTTTAAATGCAGTTTTAAAAAAAGATATTTACAGTTTACAGATCCTCAGAGCATGGATGTTTGTACTTCCCAGTGTACATTTAGTTCTTTATGACACAATTGCTTTGTCAGTTGAAAGATATTATATGAGAAAAAGACCTTCAAAACAAATTTCTGTGCCTCCAATGCTCAGCTTTATTGCCTATTCTTTAGGAGAAAGGAGGTTGGCAGTGACTGTCTTGGTTTTGCCACTGGCTAACACATTCTTTTAGCAGTAGAATCTTTGTGTGATCTCTCAGAAGGCCTGGGAGAGTATTTAAAATGGCAGAATAAACAAGACAGTCATGGGTAAACAATTATATTTTTGCTTGTAGATTTACACTTGCAAAATTATAGAAGAGTCCATGAACTAAGGTAAACTGACTTTAGTAAAAGTCAAAATATGAACTTTTATTGGAATTTCATAGTGAGGTCATGTTTTGGAAAGAATGGGGGCGGGAAAGCCAATTTTAACAAGAAAGAAGGAACTTATATGTTTATATGTTTCCTGAAATATTAAAAAATATGCTATAGTTATAGTTAATTCTTACCAATGTTTGATATTTTAGATTTGTATTCAGATGTTTAATGCCTTCCACATTTCAATCAGTGGACATGACTTGTCTGATTTTGAAAATGGATTTGATACGTTTAGGATATGCTTATGCTGTTTGTTTTATAATAGCAGCTTTTCTCTTAACACAGTTTAGCAACTTCTAATATAAAAATTCTTTGAGCAGTTCACTTTAATAAAAAGTAGGCATTTTGAATGCTAGATACAGTAATTTCAAGTGAAAAGACTGTGAGTACAGTCTTTTGAAGTATATGCTTCACTCCCCTTGTGGATTTGGTGATATCAAAGTGAAGTAATAGATTCTTGGCATTTGCAGGTCACGCACTCATAAAGCAGTGTAATGTTGTGATTAAGAGCAGGGATTCTGGAGACTGAATACCTGAATTCAGATCATATCCTTGCTACCTACTACCTATATGATCTTAAACAAGTTATTTAATTTCTCTGAGTCTCTGTTTTCTCATCTATAAAACAGAGATATTTATAGTAACTATTCATAGAGTTGTTGTGAGTTCAGTGAATTAACCTATGTTAAGTAATTAGAATAATGCCTGTCACACAGTAAGCGTCACATAAATGTTTTGTATTATTATTGATAAGGCAGCATTGAAAGCTCACGACATGTAGTAATTTATAATTTGATGAAGCATATAGTTGAATTATAGTATAGGGCTGCTAACATGAGAGTGATACAACTGCTGGTGATACAGGTTGAAAAGGTCTAAAAAGTAGTGGATTGGCACATAATAGGAAATCAACTGATGCTTTTATATAAATGATTAATTATTAGTGAATAATAGAAATATAGAAATAAAGGAAAAAGAAGAAATAAAAGTTTAGGTTTGATTTGAATAGTGGGATTTCCTGTAGGTATAGAACCATTAATGTAATCATCCACATATTTCAGTTGCAGTTGACTAAATTCTGTGGAAAAAATTATATGCTATAGGAATATTCTCAAATTTGAATGGCTATAGCCATATGAAAAAGTTGGAAAAGTCTCTTCTCAAAAAAAGAAATTATAAAGTTGGACAGAATTGGCAAAAATAACCATCTTTGTGCTCTGGAAATTGATCAGAGGGATGCAACAATCTGGAAAGTACTTATGCTTGAAAAATAGCTGAACTTTGGGAATGAATTGTGGGACTCTGTGGCATACTTGCCTGGGGCTACTTGCATTCTCTCTTCCCTGCTTGGCCAGGTGAGAAGGTTCTTCCAGGTTGGGGTAGGCCATGAAGACCAGCACTGAGGCTGTATGCACGTGCAGGGAAAGATCTCAGTGGAAAGTAAAAACAAGGACAGACTTGAAAGTGGCCTAAATTTTGAATGTGTTCTCCTGCCCACTGGCATAGGATGGAAGCTTTAGTAGCTAAGGTATTTGAATGCACCCCCTTTTCAGTCACTGGTTGACCACTAAGCTATGCAGACACAGTAGTGACCCTTAGGAAACCAAGCTTAAAAAAGGAAAACTTAAAACTTTTTTCTTAAAAAAGAAAAAAGGAATGAGCAGAGATATCAACCTCTGCTTGTTACAGTGGGGTGGGGGAAGCAGATTTACAGATCTAGCTGAACAAGTTATCAAACAAAGAATAAACCAACCAACAGCAATTGATAACAGTGTTCTTGAGAAAAAAATAAAAGACTCCAGAGTCACTAAAATATATTATCAAAAATGTTTCATTTTCAGCAAAATATTGTAAGATATCCACAGAAACAAGGTAGTATGATCCATAGGCAGGGAAAAAAACAGTCAATAGAAATTACTCTGAGTGTCCCCAGATTTTTGGGTTTAATAAAGACTTCAAAGCAGTTATTATAAAAATGTTCAAAGAATTAAAGGAAAATAAAACAATAATGAATCAATAAATAGAGATTCTCAATAAGGAGATAGAAATTATATTAAAAGGAAAAAAAGAACCAAATAGAAATTCTCAAGTTGAAAAGTACAATAATTGAAGTGAAGAATTAAGTAGGGGAAAATAAATTCACTGGAGCATCTCAACATGATAGTAAATTACCCAATCTGAAAAACAGATAAAAAAATTTGAAGAAAAATGAACAGGGATAAAGAGACCTGTAAGATGATATTAAATATACCAATATACATATAATGGGAGTTCCAAAAAGAGAACATAGGGAAAGGGGCAGCAAAAAATGTTTAAGAAACAATGGCTGGAAACATCCTAAATTTGATGAAGAACTTTGAGATGCATCCAAGAAGCTTAGTGGACCTTATGTGGAAGAATACAAAGAGATCCACATAGAGACGTTGTAGTCCAATTGTTGAAAGACAAAAACAAAGAGAAAAATTTTGAAAGGAGCCAAAGAAAAACAACTCATTGTATCCAAGGGAACATTGTGATGTCTGACTTCTCATCAAAAACAATGGAAGAGAGGTAGGAGAAGATGGTGGAAGAGTAAGACGCGGAGATCACCTTCCTCCCCATAGATACATCAGAAGTACATCTACACATGGAACTGCTCCTATAGAACACCTACTGAACACTGACAGAAGACCTCAGACCTCCCAAAAGGCAAGAAACTCCCCACATACCTGGGTAGGGCAAAAGAAAAAAGAATAAACAGAGACAAAAGAATAGGGACGGGACCTGCACCAGTGGGAGGGAGCTGTGGAGGAGGAAAGTCTCCACACACTAGGAAGCCCCTTCGCGGGTGGAGACTTGGGGTGGCAGGGGGGGAGCTTTGGAGCCACAGAGGAGAGCACAGCAACAGGGGTGCGGGGGGCAAAGCGGAGAGATTCCCGCACAGAGGATCAGTGCCAACCAACACTCCCCAGCCCGAAAGGCTTGTCTGCTCACCCGCCGGGGCAGGCGGGAGCTGGGAGCTGAGGTTCGGGCTTCAGAGGTTGGATCCCAGGGAGAGGACTGAGGTTGGCTGCATGAACACAGCCAGAAAGGGGCTAGTGCACCACAGCGGGCCGGGAGGGAGTCCGGGAAAAAGTCTGGAGCTGCCGAAGAGGCAAGAGACTTTCTCTTCCCTCTTTGTTTCCTGGTGCACGAGGAGAGGGGATTAAGAGCGCTTCTTAAAGGAGCTCCAGAGATGGGCGCGAGCCGCGGCTAGCAGTGCAGACCCCAGAGACGGGCCTGGGACGCTAAGGCTGCTGCTGCTGCCACCATGAAGCCTGTGTGTGAGCACAGGTCACTCTCTACACCTTCCCTCCCGGGACCCTGTGCAGCCCGCCATTGCCAGGGTCCCGTGATCCAGGGACAACTTCCCCGGGAGAACGCACGGCGTGCCTCAGGCTGGTGTAATGTCGTGCTGGCCTCTGCTGCCACAGGCTCGCCCCACATCCGTACCCCTCCTCCCCTGGCCTGAGTGAGCCAGAGCCCCCGAATCAGCTGCTCCTTTAACCCTGTCCTGTCTGAGCGAAGAACAGACGCCCTCAGGAGACCTACATTCAGAGGCGGGGCCAAATCCAAAGCTGAACCCCGGGAGCTGTGCGAACAAAGAAGAGAAAGGGAAATCTCTCCCAGCAGCCTCAGAAGCAGTGGATGAAAGGTCCACAATCAACTTGATGTACCCTGCATCTGTGGAATACCTGAATAGACAACGAATCATCCCAGGTGGACTTTGGGAACAAGATATATTATTTTTTCCCCTTTTCCTCTTTTTGTGAGAGTGTATGTGTATGCTTCTGTGTGAGATTTTGTCTGTATAGCTTTGCTTTCACCATTTGTCCTAGGATTCTGTCCGTTCATTCTTTTTTCTTTAAAAATTTTTTTTCATAATAATTATTTTTTATTTTAATAACTTTATTTTATTTTATCTTTATTTGATTTTATCCTCTTTCTTCCTTCCTTCCTTCCTTCCTTTCTTTCTTTCTGTCTGTCTGTCTGTCTGTCTTATTTTTTCTCCCTTTTTTCTGAGCTGTGTGGATGAAAGGCTCTTGGTGCTCCAGCCAGGAGTCAGTGCTGTGCCTCTGAGGTGGGACAGCAAACTTCAGGACACTGGTCCACAAGAGACTCCCAGCTCCATGTAATATCAAACGGTGAAAATTTCCCAGAGATCTCCATCTCAACACCAAGACCCAGCTTCACTCAACGACCAGCAAGCTACACTGCTGGACACCCTATGCCAAACAACTACCAAGACAGGAACACATCCCCATCCATTAGCAGAGAGGCTGCCTAAAATCATAATAAGTCCACAGACACCCCAAAACACACCACCAGAAGTGGACCTGCCCACCAGAAAGACAAGATCCAGCCTCATCCACCAGAACACAGGCACTAGCCCCCTCCACCACGAGGCCTACACAATGCGCTGAACCAACCTTAGCCACTGGGGATAGACACCAAAAACAACGGGAACTACGAACCTGCAGCCTGGGAAAAGGAGACCCCAAACACAGTAAGATAAGCAAAATGAGAAGACAGAAAAACACACAGCAGATGAAGGAGGAAGGTAAAAACCCACCAGCCCTAACAAATGAAGAGGAAATAGGCAGTCTACCTGAAAAAGAATTCAGAATAATGATAGTAAAGATGACCCAAAATCTTGGAAATAGAATAGAGAAAATGCAAGAAACATTGAACAAGGACCTAGGAGAACTAAAGAGGAAACAAGCAATGATGAACAACACAATAAATAAAATTAAAAATACTCTAGAAGGGATCAATAGCAGAATAACTGAGGCAGAAGAACGGATAAGTGACCTGGAAGATAAAATAGTGGAAATAACTACAGAGCAGAATAAAGATAAAAGAATGAAAAGAACTGAGGGCAGTCTCAGAGACCTCTGGGACAACATTAAACGCACCAACATTTGAATTATAGGGGTCCCAGAAGAAGAAGAGAAAAAGAAAGGGACTGAGAAAATATTTGAAGAGATTATAGTTGAAAACTTCCCTAATATGGGAAAGGAAATAGTTAATCAGGTCCAGGAAGCACAGAGAGTCCCACACAGGATAAATCCAAGGAGAAACACACCAAGACACATATAAATCAAACTATCAAAATTAAACACAAAGAAAACATATTAAAGGCAGCAAGGGAAAAACAACAAATAACACACAAGGGAATCCCCATAAGGTTAACAGCTGATCTTTCAGCAGAAACTCTGCAAGCCAGAAGGGAGTGGCAGGACATATTTAAAGTGATGAAGGAGAAAAACCTACAACTAAGATTACTCTACCCAGCAAGGATCTCATTCAGATTTGATGGAGAAATTAAAACCTTTACAGACAAGCAAAAGCTGAGAGAGTTCAGCACCACCAAACTAGCTTTACAACAAATGCTAAAGGAACTTCTCTAGGCAAGAAACACAAGAGAAGGAAAAGACCTACAATAACAAACCCAAAACAACTAAGAAAACGGTAATGGGAACATACATATCGATAATTACCTTAAATGTAAATGGATTAAATGCTCCCACCAAAAGACATAGACTGGCTGAATGGATACAAAAACAAGACCCATATATATGCTGTCTACAAGAGACCCACTTCAGACCTAGGAACACATACAGACTGAAAGTAAGGGGATGGAAAAAGATATTCCATGCAAATGGAAATCAAAAGAAAGCTGGAGTAGCAGTTCTCATATCAGACAAAATAGACTTTAAAATAAGGACTATTACAAGAGACAAAGAAGGACACTGCATAATGATCAAGGGATCAATCCAAGAAGAAGATAAAACAATTGTAAATATTTATGCACCCAACATAGGAGCACCTCAATACGTAAGGCAAATACTAACAACCATAACAGGGGAAATCGACAGTAACACATAGAAGGGGACTTTAACACCCCACTTACACCAATGGACAGATCATCCAAAATGAAAGTAAATAAGGAAACACAAGCTTTAAATGATACATTAAACAAGATGGACTTATTGATATTTATAGGACATTCCATCCAAAAACAACAGAATACACATTTTTCTCAAGTGCTCATGGAACATTGTCCAGGATAGATTATATCTTGGGTCACAAATCAAGCCTTGGTAAATTTAAGAAAATTGAAATCGTATCAAGTATCTTTTCCGACCACAATGCTATACAACTAGATATCAATTACAGGAAAAGATCTGTAAAAATACAAACACATGGAGGCTAAACAATACACTTCTTAATAACCAAGAGATCACTGAAGAAATCAAAGAGGAAATAAAAAAATACCTAGAAACAAATGACAATGAAAACATGACGACCCAAAACCTATGGGACGCAGCAAAAGCAGTTCTAAGAGGGAAGTTTATAGCAATACAATCCTACCTTAAGAAACAGGAAGCATCTCAAATAAACAACCTAACCTTGCACCTAAAGCAGTTAGAGAAAGAAGAACAAAAAAACCCCAAAGTTAGCAGAAAGAAAGAAATCATAAAGATCAGATCAGAAATAAATGAAAAAGAAATGAAGGAAACGATAGCAAAGATCAGTAAAACTAAAAGCTGTTTCTTTGAGAAGATAACCAAAATGGATAAACCATTAGCCAGACTCATCAAGAAAAAAAGGGAGAAGACTCAAATCAATAGAATTAGAAATGAAAAAGGAGAAGTAACAACTGACACTGCAGAAATAGAGATATAGAGATATACCATGTTCTTGGATTGGAAGAATCAACATTGTGAAAATGACTCTACTACCCAAAGCAATCTACAGATTCAATGCAATCCCTATCAAACTACCACTGGCATTTTTCACAGAACTAGAACAAAAAATTTCACAATTTGTATGGAAACACAAAAGACCCCGAATAGCCAAAGCAATCTTGAGAAAGAAAAATGGAGCTGGAGGAATCAGGCTCCCTGACTTCAGACTATACTACAAAGCTACAGTAATCAAGACAGTATGGTACAGGCACAAAACCAGAAATATAGATCAATGAAACAGGAGAGAAAGCCCAGAGATAAACCCACACACATATGGTCACCTTATCTTTGATAAAGGAGGCAAGAATATACAATGGAGAAAAGACAGCCTCTTCAATAAGTGTTGCTGGGAAAAGTGGACAGGGACATGTAAAAGTATGAAATTAGAACACTCCCTAACACCAGACCCAAAAATAAACTCAAAATGGGTTAAAGACCTAAATGTAAGGCCAGACACTATCAAACTCTTAGAGGAAAACATAGGCAGAACACTCTATGACATAAATCACAGCAAGATCCTTTTTGACCCACCTCCTAGAGAAATGGAAATAAAAACAAAATAAACAAATGGGACCTAATGAAACTTCAAAGCTTTTGCACAGCAAAGGAAACCATAAACAAGGCCAAAAGACAACCCTCAGAATGGGAGAAAATATTTGCACATGAAGCAGCTGACAAAGGATTAATCTCCAAAATTTACAAGCAGCTCATGCAGCTCAATAACAGAAAAACAAACAACTCAATCCAAAAATGGGCAGAACACCTAAATAGACATTTCCCCAAAGAAGATATACAGATTGCCAAGAAATATATGAAAGTATGCTCAACATCATTAATCATTAGAGAAGTACAAATCAAAACTACAATGAGATATCATCCCACAGCAGTCAGAATGGCCATCATCAAAAAATCTGCAAACAATAAATGCTGGAGAGGGTGTGGAGGAAAGGGAACACTCTTGCACTGTTGCTGGGAATGTAAATTGATACAGGCACTATGGAGAACAGTATGGAGGTTCCTTAAAAAACTAAAAATAGAATTACCATACGACCCAGCAATCCCACTACTGGGAATATACCCTGAGAAAACCATAATTCAAAAAGAGTCATGTACCAAAATGTTCACTGCAGCTCTATTTACAATATGCAGGACATGAAAGCAACCTAAGTGTCCAGCAACAGATGAATGGATAAAGAAGATGTGTCACATATATACAATGGAATATTACTCAGCCATAAAAAGAAATGAAATTGAGTTATTTGTAGTGAGGTGGATGGACCTGGAGTCTGTCATACCGAGTGAAGTAAGTCAGAAAGAGAAAAACAAATATATGCTAACACATATATATGGAATCTAAGGGGGAAAAAAAAAAGGTCATGAAGCACCTAAGGGTAAGACAGGAATAAAGACACAGACCTAGTAGAGAATGGACTTGAGGATATGGGGAGGGGGAAGGGTAAGCTGTGACAAAGTGAGAGAGTGGCATGGACATATATACACTACCAAACGTAAAATAGGTAGCTAGTGGGAAGCAGCCGCATAGCACAGGGAGATCAGCTCGGTGGTTTGTGACCCCTCAGAGGGGTGGTATAGGGAAGGTGGGAGGGAGGGAAATGAAAGAGGGAAGAGATATGGGAACATTTGTATATGTATAACTGATTCACTTTGTTATAAGGCAGAAACTAACACACCATTGTAAAGCAATTATACTCCAATAAAGATGTTAAAAAAAAAAGGAAGACAGAAGACAGTGGAATGACATATTTAAAGTGTTGAAAGTAAGTAACCATCAGCCAAGATTTCTATATCCAGCAAAATTATCCTTCAAAAATGAAAATGAAATTAAGGAATTTCCAATTAAATATAGAGAATTCATTGTTAGCAGAGCTGTCTTACAAGAAATAATACAAGAAGTCCTTCAGCTGCAAGTTACCAGATAGTGACTCAAATTCATAGGAGGAAATGTAAAGTTCTGGAATGATAAATATGATTTAATAGAAAAGACTAAATATGTTTTTTCTCATTTCTCTGCTCAACTTCTTTCAAAAGACATAAGGTTGTACAAAGCAATACTTGTAACACTGTGCTGGTAGGTTTATAACCTATATAGATGTAACATATAGTATTTAATGACAGTAAAAGACAAAGGAGGACAGAAGGGATAGAACTATAGTGGAGCAAAATTTCTGCATTTCACTGGAATTAATCTGAAGTAGATTGTGATAAATTAAGAAGCATATTATAATCTTGACAGCACCCAGTAAAAAAAAATAGTAAAGGAAAATTAATAGAGGAACTGAAATAGTACAGTAAGAAGTATTTGACACAGAAGAAGGCAGTAAAGGGGAATGAAAAAAAGACAGTAGACGTAGAAAACAAGTAGCAAATTAACAAACGTAAACCTACCATGTCAATAATTACATTCAGTGTGAATGTCTAAACATGCCAAACAAAATGCAAAGATTGTTAACTGGATAAAAAAGAGATCCAACTATCTGTGTGCAAGAGGCACACTTAAATTAAAAACACAAATAGGTTGAAAGAAAAAGGATGGGAAATGATAAACCATGCAAACAGTGACCATAAGAGAGGTGAAGTGGTTCTATTAAATATCAGACAAAATACATGTGGAGACAAGAGAATTACCAGGGACTAAGATGTTTTATAATGATGAGAGGATCAATACATGGAAAGATATAACAATTATAAATGTTTATGCTCTAATAACAGCTTCAAAACGTATGAAGCAAAGTCTGATTGAATTGAAATAATAATCCAATAATAATAAATGGAGGCTTCAATACCCCATTCTTGATAATTAATAGAAAATCAGCAAGGATATAGAGAAGACTTGAACAACATTAGCAAACAACTCTGACATATATAGAACAATGATTGCAGAATACAATCTTATGCACATGGAACATTCCCCATGATAGATCACTTGCTATGCCATAAAACAACTTTCAATATTTAAAAGGATTGAAATTATACAGCATACTCTGACCATAACAACTTTTTGTTAGAAATCATCAACAGAAAGAGATCTGGTGAATCCATACCAGATATTTGGAAATTAAACAACACTCTTCTAAATAACCTGAGTCAAAGAAGAAATGCCAAGAGAAGCCAGAAATTGTTTTTAATGGAATGAAAACAAACACACGATATATCAAAATTTATAGGATGCAGCTACATCAGTTCTTGGGGAAAATTTATGGCTTTAGACATCTGTATAGGAAAAGAATGGTCTCAAATAAAAATCTCACCTTGTAACTGAGGAAGGTAGAAAAAGAAACTGTAAAAAGCAAAATAAATCCAAAGCAAGCAGAAGAAAGAAAGCAAGCAGAAATCAATGAAAGAGAAAATCTTCATTGGATAGAAGAGAAAAATAAGAGAAAAATTAAATCACAAGTTGGTTCTTTGAAAAGATCAGCAAAATTGGGAAAACTTTAGCTGAATTCAAAATGAATATGAAAAGCAAGGGACCTAGAGTATCCAAAACAATTTTGAAAGAGAACAAAGGAGTACTTACACTCCCAATTTCCAGTCAGTATAAAGCCACAGTAACTACTTAATTACTGTGGTATTAGAGCAAAGATAGGCAATATAGATCAATGGAATGGAATTGAGAGTTCAGAAATAAACTGTTACATTTATGGTCAATTGATTTTCAGTAAAGGTGCCAAGATAATTTGATGATGAAAAAATAATCTTTTCAACAAATGGTGCTGGGGAGGGAGGAGATATGGGAGCATATGTGTATGTATGGCTGGTTCACTTTGTTATAAAACAGAAACTAGCACACCATTGTAAAGCAATTATACTCCAATAAGGATGTTAAAAAAAAATGGTGCTGGGAAAATCAAATATTCACATGCTAAAACCAAAATGAACTAAGACCCTTAATTCATATCATATGCAAAAATTAACTCAAAATAGCTCATTAACCTATATGTGGGAGCTAAAACTGTAAAATCCTAAGAAAAAAATTGGAGAAAACCTTCATGACCTTGGGTTAGGAGAAGAATTATTAGGTATGACACCAAAACATGATCCATAAAAGAAAAAAAATGATAAAGTGGGCTTCATTAAAATGAAAAACTTTTGCATTTCAAAAGATACCAGTAAAAGAATGAAAAGACAAGCCACAGACTGGGACAAAATATATGCACATCATGCAACTGATAAAAGATTTGTTTTCAGAATGTGTAAAGAACCTTTTAACTCAGTAAGCAAACAGCTCAGTATAAAAATGGGCAAAGGTTCACCAAGGAGGCTATATAAATGGCTAAGAAGGATATGAAAAGATGCTCACCATCATTAGTCATTAGGGAATATAAATTAAAACCACAATAAGATACCACTAATACCCACTAGAAGGGCTGTAATAAAAAAGATAGTATCAATTATCGATGAGGGTGTAGAGAAACTGGAAGTCTCATACATTGCTGGCGGGAATGTAAAATGGTACAGATACTTTAGAAAAGTTTGGTAGTTTCTTAAAAAGCTAAACATAAACTTAACACAAGACCCACCAGTCCCATTCCCAGGAATGTCCTTAAGAGAAATACTTAACACAAGACCCACCAGTCCCACTCCTAGGAATGTCCTTAAGAGAAATGAAAATATGTGTCTGCAGGAAGTCATATATACTATTAATTATAGCTGCAACCTAGAAAGTCCATATGTCCATTAACTGGTGAATATATTAACAAGATGTGTTATATCCAAATAGTGGAATGCTGTTTAGAAATAAAAAGGAACAGACTGTTGATACATGCTACAACACGGATGAATCTCAAAAACATTATGCTAAGTAGAAGAAGGCAGCTGCAGGGCTTCCCTGGTGGCGCAGTGGTTGAGAGTCTGCCTGCCAATGCAGGGGACACGGGTTCGTGCCCCGGTCCGGGAAGATCCCACATGCCGCAGAGCAGCTGGGCCCGTGAGCCATGGCCACTGAGCCTGCACGTCCGGAGCCTGTGCTCCACAACGGGAGAGGCCACAACAGTGAGAGGCCCGCATACCGCAAAAATAAAATAAAATAAAATAAAAAAATAAATGAAGAAGGCAGCTGCAAAAGACAACATATTTTTATGATTTCATTTATACGAAATATCCAGAAAGGGCAAGTTTATAGAGAAAGAAAACAAATCAGTGGTTGCCTAGGGCTGGAGATGGAAATGCGGATTAACTGCAAACAGGATGAGGAAACTTTTTAGGGTGATCAAAGTGTTCTAAAACTGGATTGTGGTGAAAGTTGCACAACTCTTTAAATTTACTAAGAATCATTAAGTTGTACACTTACAACAGATAAATTTTATGCTATATAAATTATCCCTCAGTAAAGCTGTTAAAACAAAAATTTGGGGATGCATGAATGTCTTAAGACATTCTTTCAATATGCCCAGGGTCGTCTATAATTCTATATGACTACTTTTAGTTTCCCACACTTAACAAACCTATTGCGTGTAACATTTATTAACTTATTTTATACCTGATTCCTATTAGTGAAGAAGTCGAAACACATTTCACTCATTGTATCAAATTGTTCCATGTGAGTCAGCTATTTCAAAGAAAGCAGTTCTGGAATATGAATTGGCTTATTCGGACCTTAGGTAAAGTTTAGACCCAGTGCATATATAATTCACTAGGGGTTGAAAGACTTATTGTGCCTCCCAAACTTTCTCATCATGAAAGGAGTAACTGGATCTCTCAGAATTTGGTGCAATATCTAATTAATGTCATAATTGTACTTTTGGAGTAGGAAATTGATAGGTGTAACTATCCTATTGTACTATATGAGGATGAGAAACAAAGTGAATTACTCAAGGTCATATTTCACATCAGTTGAAAAGTCATAAACTCAGATATGTTCCCCACCACCCCACAGCTAGAGTGGTATCATAGACATAATTCCCTTTCAAGGAAATATAGTCAGTTGGCTGTCAGTCAAGTCCATTTGTTACTGGGGTTGAATTTAGAAGTTCTTTCCTTTCATATATTTTTCTTTTCCTTTGATTCTTTAGTTGGATTCCCACTATTCACTAAATCCTTCTTTTTTAGCTCTTACAGTTCAACCCTGTGGAGCGTCTTGGTGCTGGAGTTGCTGGTGTTGAAGATATCAAATCTCATCCATTTTTTACCCCTGTGGATTGGGCAGAACTAATGAGATGAACATAATGCAGGGTTCTCTGCACACGTTCTGATCTTCTCTATGACAGGCTTCTCCAGCACAGAGGTAGCTCTGCCTTACACTCAGTTATGGGGCACCAAGCATTGGGATGAAGATCTTTAGAGGAAATGGAGAAAGAAAAAGCCGGAGAGAGAAAATTCCTTTACAGTTACTGTCTGGACAAGATACTGGCTACATTTGCAAGGGGCTGTTATGTACAAACCTTTAACTGAGGTGTGGTCTTTATTTTATCTGCATTTAATGTTGCAGGTGAGTTGTAAACCCAGCTAAAAGAGGAATGCCCTTCAAGACCTTCCTCTGATATGAAGCTCCAAGTGTAGAATGAAGTGTTACTTGAAAGGAGGACCTTTACATGGCAGCTGACAGTGCTTTCTGCTAACCAGGATTGGTTTAATATGATCAAATTAATATTTGCTGAATAATATACTAAAAGTGCTTCATGAATAATGTCATCTGTGGAGCTTAAAAAGTGAGAAAAAAAGAATATACACATCATGTCTGATAGGAAAACTGAACCACGATGCTATATAATTAATGTATGTCAAATATGGTCCCATGGTCATTCTTTCTGAAGTCCACTTGAGAAGAAAACACTTCATGTTGTCAACTTCGTACTTTGTTGGTTGATACTGCTAACAGAAGGGTTCATATGAACACTCTCTCTTTCTCTCTCTCTCTCTCTTCATCTTTATTTTTTCACTTTCTACACCCTTTGTCTATTCTTTCATATTCTGTTCTTCCTACCCCTATTAATACATATGCAACAAAAAAGGGAAGGGAGTATTTATTTCCCCAAATTGTATCAACTTAATAAGAACTAAAGAATCATGTAAAATAAACGTGGTAAAAATTTAAATCTCTCTTTCATTTAATTGCTTAAGATTTTTTTTTTCAAAGGACTCTCTTCCTTTCATTTTGGAATGTTAGCAACTTCTGCTTCTTATTATGCTTGATTTCATTTTAGTTTTATGGCTTAGTATCCTAAGAACCAAAGGATCTCATCTAAATGGGATTGAATGGCAATCCTATTTTATTATGTATTGACAGGATTTCCAGATTTGACCTCCTAATCTACTTGACGTTGTGTAGAAAGAACATGAGTATTTATACATCTCCAAACTTTGTATTCGTTATTTCTTTCTGTTGCTAAGATAGCTCCTGTAGTCATGCATTGTTTACAACAATTTACAAAATTGTAAGTTAATGTCTGTTTTTTAAACTTTATCCAAAGAAGAAAGAATAAGTCACCATTTTCAAGTTAGGAGCCACAACATAATGAAAGTTTTCTGTATGTTTTTTTTTTTTTTTTTTTTTTTTTAAGCATCTTTTTTTTTTTTTTTTAAATTTTTATTTATTTATTTATTTATTTATTTATTTATTTATGGCTGTGTTGGCTCTTCGTTTCTGTGCCAGGGCTTTCTGTAGTTGCGGCAAGCGGGGGCCACTCCTCATCGCGGTGCGCGGGCCTCTCACTATCGCGGCCTCTCTTTTTGCGGAGCACAGGCTCCAGACGCGCAGGCTCAGTAATTGTGGCTCACGGGGCTAGTTGCTCTGCGGCATGTGGGATCTTCCCAGACCAAGGCTCGAACCTGCGTCCCCTGTATTGGCAGGCAGATTCTCAACCACTGCGCCACCAGGGAAGCCCTTTCTGTATGTTTTAATTCTTTGTATTTTTGAGATCTGTGTGAGAGCCTATCCCTACTCCAAGAGCATCTGTACAGCTTCCAGCTGCCATTGGCCGGGTCTGCCCATCAAATTAAATGGAAGCAGAAAATGCTTTAGTGACACAAAGGAAATGTGCAAGCATTTTTGCTTTTTCTATTATCCTACTCCCCCATTTTCCTTTTTGGTCCCCTTATAACCTGAACCCCAGCTGAAGTGCTGCAACAACACTGGGATGGGGAGCAGGTCAGCAGGATCATAGCTCAGTCAAGATGACATCACTCCCTGGAACTGGATTTCAACTCACCAGCCCCCTGGCCTCATAACAGGAACTCATGCAGGTGAGACACAAGAATGACTTCCTGTGTAGGACTAGTAGGAAATCTGTAAGTAGTTAGAGCTGGCCATTACAGAGCTTCCTTCCAGAAGTGCCCTATGACATGAAAGTAGGACTTCACAGCTAAGGTGAAGCTCCCAGCCCTACCACATGATTTGGGTCCCTTGGATTCAAAGGACAGTGTTAACAGATGGTTGCTGTGTTAGTGTGTTGACAGAATTCCACTGCTTCAGTTTCTCTCTCTCTCTCTGTGTGTTTGGAATTGCGCTTAATGTAAATACATCATTCATAATCATGGTAGACATGAATTATATTAGTAATAAACACACAGGATAAATAGCTTTGGGGTGATGGACCCAAGTCTGTTTTTACTTTTTTTTTTAAAAAGCTTTTTCTTTTTTAAAAATTAATTAATTATTTTTTGGCTGCACTGGGTCTTCGTTGCTGCACGTGGGCTTTCTCTAGTTGAGAGCACAGGCTCAGTAGTCGGGGTGCACGGGCCCAATTGCTCCACGGTATGTGGAATCTTCCTGGACCAGGGCTCGAACCCGTGTCTCCTGCATTGGCAGGTGGACTCTCAACCACTACGCCACCAGGGAAGCCCCTAGTCTGTTTTTACTTGATGATGTGTATTAGAAATATCAAAATCAGAGAAGAACTTACCACTTAGTATTTCTCATTTGATTTTTTAAACTTGTTTTTATTTTTTTCTCATCTGATATTTTTTATTGTAGTAAAATTTACATAACATAAAATTTACCATTTTAACCACTTTTAAGTATACAATTCAGTGGCATTAAGTATATTCACATTTTTTCCCAACCATTACCACTATGCATTTCAGAACTTTTTAATCATCCCAAACTGAAACTCTTTACCCATTAAACAGTAACTTCCCATTCTTCCTCCCCACAGCCCCTAGTAACCACTATTCTACTTTCTGTATGAATTTGAGTCTTCTTGGTCTCTCACGGAAGTGGAATCTTATAATATCTGTTCTTTTATGTCTGGCTTATTTTACTCGGTGTAAGGTTTTCAAGGTTCATCCATACTGTAGCCTATATCAGAATTTCATTCCTTTTTAAGACTGAATAATATTCCATTGTATGTGTATATCACATTTTGTTTAGCCATTCATCTGTCAATGGACATTTGGGCATTTCTACCTTTTGGCTGTCATAAACAATGTCCTTAAGAACGTTGATGTTCAAACATCTGTTTGAGTCCTTGCTCTCTTTTGATTTTATACTTTTATATGAAAGTACCAGTGTCCTTGACTGTTATGTTACTATGTTCTTTATAGGAGAGCTTTACCAGTGGGTTGCCAATAACTTGGTGTAATGCCACCTATCTTCAGACAAGGCATGAAAATCTACCATTTCCATTTCACAGAAGGGTAAGATAAGCTTCCTAAGAGTAAAAAAGAATGCCGTGATTCTAGCAGTTCATTTTAACTATGATATGAGTTAATATTTTTTTGGAACGTATATCTTTTCAACTTACTTGTTGTAATAACTGACCTCTTGTTAACATATTTAAACCTGCCTTTTAAACCTTTTTAAACAGCTGTATTTCCTGTTGTGTTTTGACCCTCAGGCTTTTCCTACCCTATCCTATTTCAGAGTCATTGTGAACCAAGATTGAGTTTGGCTTTTGTATAGTGCATTTAATGAAGAATTTAAAATCTATAAATAATATTCATGCTATGACCAGTAACATTATGTTAGGGCCCTACACATAGTATGCCTTAGTTGAATTCACTTGTTCATAATTTATGACTCTAAATAGAGAGAAATCTGACTATAGCACTGAAAGGTTCTTTGCCTCTCAGGGGGCCCTTTCTAGCATCTTTATTGGACTCACTTAGGGGTTACTTTATAGCAGAGGCCAAGGCATAAGATGCATCATCTTTCTTCTTAGAGTAGTTGATTTAACCTTTGGTGTTTCTAAATGCTCTGGGTAATGAATGAAGCCTCATATTTCAAGTTCTTTCTTCGAGGATTGTGGAATATAACAGAAAGTCTTAGAGTGGTATCTGGTCTTGTCTCTGTAACTAACTAGCCTTTCCTTTTAACTTTAATCAAATAACAATATTCTAGACCTGTTCCCTCACCTATAGAATGAAACAGTAGTTGAGTTCTAAGCTCCCCAAGTATACGGTGGCCTTTCTCTTTTTCAGAGTGAACTAATTTGATAAACCAACATTGTAAAAATACAAGGTTAATGAAAATCTTAAATTGACACTTAACTGTTTTCTTATAATTTTTTTTTAGTAATCCCAGATACTTGGGTTACTGCCATTTACCCACTCAGTAGCATAGCCCTTAGTGGTTATGTGGCTATAAAAATTAAAAATAGATTGAAATATTAAAAGGCTATTTCTCAGTCAGCTCTACGCTGGAAAAGGAGAGTTGAAAGTCCAGATAGAAGTACACAGAGGTGAAAGGAAGGTAGGACAGGGCTTCCCTGGTGGCACAGTGGTTGAGAGTCCGCCTGCCGATGGGAGAGGCCACAGCAGTGAGAGGCCCACGGAGGGTAGGACACACCTACATTTATTCACTTCTTAGACCTTTTTCAACAACCGTGGTGGTTTTCCTACCCCCATTGCCCTCATCTATCATATTTTATGTGTTTATTTGACTCAATTCTTGGGCAGGCATAATCAGAGTACAAAATTGATACTTTCTGTTCCTATTTAATGTAGAACATTAACCTCTACCAGTCTAGGTAATTTGGACTTTGAGTATTTGATGTCTACTCACCTCATTTTAAGGATTTCATATTAAGTCCTCATGTTGAAGGGTTACTAAATGGCAAAAGCTGTGAATTCAGCTATTTCTAAGTAAAGTTGTAAACATAGTAGCCGTAGGGAAATGGGAAGCAAAGTACTACAGGCTTTTGTGACTCGGCATCACTTATTCTCTCAAGGACAGTAAATAGGAAACCAGAGAGCAAGTTTCCTTTTTTAGGAAGATTTACAATAGTGGTGATATGTAGTCAGATGGCATAGCGTTGCATTTTTTGTCCCTATCACATGACTTCTTCCCTTGATCCAGGGATCTATCTCAGGGAGAAATAGCAGCAGAGAAAATGTGTGGAGGTGTAAGAGAGAAAGTGACTTGAGTGTTACTCTAGGAAAGTGAAGCAGGGTACTCGTCAGGCATGTTGGCCCAGGTATCTGGAGCAATAGAGAGCGTGTTTTTTTGAGCTAGATTTAAAGTGCTATTCTTTGTTCTTCCCCCAGCAAGAGTTAGGCAGAAACTGAAACTGTTCCTCCTATCCCAGGAAAAAAGATGCTGAACTAACTTTTTGGAAAGGATTATGTGACATGCTTATCCAGAGTTGGTTCTAACTCTGCTTTCTTGCAGAAGACAGCTGGTGAGTGTCTACGAAGAGCTGCTTTCATTTCTTTGGGCAGGAAAACCTCTTATTGAATGGGATAAGGAAGAATGGCAAATGAACCAGCTTTTAGTCACACTTAGAGATGTTGGCATCCTGCTTTTGTAAGTCTCAAAAAATTTTCATATCAAAAAGGTAACTCTTCTGGGAATGTTGATCAAATTCCTCCTAAAGCTAATCCACAAGGCAGGAGTTTGACCAACCCCACCCAAAGAGGCAAATGTCAAAGGGGATTTGACAAATGTAAAGAGATTTGAGTCTGTTTCAGTGCCCAAATAATGACTGCAGTGTGATGTTGCCCTTATCATATGGGAGACAGACATGAAATTGACTCAGCTGTGTCATAGATAGCATATAACAAGAAAAGGAGGTGTAGTGTTGGCAAAACAAAAAATCTATACAACTATTCAGTCTGGATTGTTCTGGAAAGAAAATGTGTTAGATATTTGAAGGATCTGTCTTAAGCAAAAACATTCTAAATGCCTAAGAAAACTATAAAACTGAACACGTCCCCTCCCTAGGCTCTCCTACTCTTTTCTCATTCTTCTCCGTCTTCCTCTCTTCATCGCCTCTTCATCTACCCACCCTGCCTCCTATGGGTTTCTCTGGTCACTGAACAAAAGACATGGTACCTGTCTTCAAGGATCTTATAAAACTCAGGGGAAATAAAGCATAAATAATAAGTAGGGCAGAATGTTGTGTTACAGGGTGCAAATAGAGTACGGTGAGCATACAGAGGAGAGATCCGAGGAACTGCAGGAAGGCTTCCTGTAGTGGAACAAAACCTTGACCTTTGAATGGTATTTTTAAACATAAGGACTTTTCTTTTTTCCAGATTTTGTTTGGGAAGGAGGAAAGTTTCCAGTGGAACAAAAAACAGTTGTATACAAAGGCATGGAGCTAGAAAAACGTAAAGCTGTGCATGTTGTGTTTGGCCTGTGTGTAGGCATATGAATTTGAAGGGTGGGTTGGGGCCAGATTAAATGCCACGTGGACATTTGGACTTCATTCTCTAAGTTGTAGGGGACTTTAGAGAGATGACATTATTGCAGCCTGCTGTTAAAAAGGTAACTGTAGGGTTAGAATGGAGAATAATATTGGAGAGAAAGTGATAAGAGACAGAGAGATCAGTTAGGAGTCACTGCAGAAATTCAGGCAAGAGATAAAGTCCTAAGTTCAGGAGATAGAATACAAAAGAGGGGTACATGACCGTCCTCTCATCCATGTCTCTCAGGTGTAGAGTTTCCCTACCAAATAATTGCTTTCCTTTTTTCATGAAGCCAGTTTATACTAGGAGATACCGATTTGTTGTTTGTAAAATCACCCCCAAGGAATCACCAGAGAGACAAACCAGGAGAGCTTCTACACTTTTCCCGCATTGGTTGATAATGGTGTTTACTATTCTGAGCTTAAAACCCCTGGGTCCCATCTCACTTTCTTTCATCATTTTGTGATACTTCTTCCCACCTTTTAAATAGTTGGTTTTGCTTTCTATTTGGATGGTGTTCTGCTCTTGCTCTTAGAAGGTATTACATCCTGTCAGGTGATTGCTCTCCGCTCTGACCTACCTTTAGCTTAGCTTAGTGGTCCTCAAAAAAATGATTCCAATCTGGGTCAAGGAAATACAGCGATTTTCACTTTTCTTGTGGCTTTAAGTTTGAAATTACTTCCCCCCAAAAAAGTTTTAGGGAAATGAAAAAAAAGGCGTTCCCAAACCATCAACATTAGCATCACTTGGGAACTTGTTAGAAAAGCATATTCTTGAACTCTATTCCGAATCTACTGAATCAGAATTCTGGGGGCTGGCACAGCAATCTGTTTTATTTAGCAAGCCCTTCCAGGTGATTCTGATGCATGATCAAGTTTGAGAACCACTGTCTTAGTTTAACGTCAGTTTATTGCCTCTGCTTTGTATGAACATAAACATCCTTCCCTGTGGTGTGTGTTTTGAGTTTGAAGACATTTCCCAACACTTAGCATATTTCCCAGAAGGCTGGCCCAAGCAGTTTTTGCATCAATGGGAACAGATGACAAGAGAAGATAGATAATGAGGACAATAAGGAGGAAGGGAAAAGGCAAGGGGAATAGCCAGTTGGATAAAGAAAACATCAGAGGAGGGGGCAAAAGGAGGCATACATGGTGGGGAGTGTTTCTGTGCCCCCAAAGAGACTCAGCCACTTCTGTCATGGTTACTCGATTCAAATGACTCATCCATTTAGAAGTAGAATAAGCATTATAATCATAATTCTTTTGATTACTTGTTGTATGCTGCTGAGTTGTTTGCTCATTCTTAAGCAGAGCCACAGTGGAAGTTTAGTATTTAGTCCCTGCGTTGTTCAAAATCTGAATGTAAAGAATCTAAATCAAGTTTGAGAAAGAGGCCAGAATGTTCTCATCTCATTCTGAAGGGTAGCAGAGCTGCTCAGTGTTCTCTTTAGAACTGAGGGACTTAGCTTGGGATGCTTTCTCGGTAGACTTGGTTTTGCCTGTTGAAAATGGGCACCAAGCTTCACAGGAGTAAAGTAAAATGTATGAAACGTTCCCTGAAGGCTTTGTGTGTGTGTGTCTGTGTGTGTGTGTGTGTGTGTGTGTGTGTGAGTGAGGGGGCGGGTGGTGAGAGGAATGTGGGTGACCCACTGTTTTCCTATTTTTCACTTTAAATTAAGGCTCTTTTGTTTATAAGGTACCAAGATGATTAATAAAGTATATTTTGACCAAATATATATTGACCTCTCATGAGCATCTGCAAGATGGTTAGATAATTTCATGTTTTCAGGAGGTGGGGTTTCAGTGTTGGCAGTGGCTTCATGTGTCTCTGTGTTCTTGCTATGCCTAGACTCGGCCTCCATAGTAATGTGCTGTCCTTCTTAAAAATGACACTATTTCCTTCTTTTTTTTTTGGTTATATATTTTATTTTATTTTAACATCTTTATTGGAGTATAATTGCTTTACAATGGTGTGTTAGTTTCTGCTGTATAACAAAGTGAATCAGCTATACATATACATACATCGCCATATCTCCTCCCTCTTGCGTCTCCCTCCCACCCTCCCTATCCCCCAAAATGACACTATTTCCTAAGCCGCCATTGATAGGACATGCTTTGCACAATTCTTTTTACTGGTAGACAGAGGTTCCCCCAACACCTGCTTGTCCCCGCTGATCATGAGCAGAGGCACACCACGCAATTCTGGTCAGGGAATACAGTATCTGGTGAACAGAAAAAAGCCCCTGTGCCCCTAAGAGAAGCAACCCTCCTGCTGGTAAGCGTCCTCTGGGGCTGTTTCCCCCAGTCCTCTGGCCGCAGAGGCCGGACTCTTCCCACCGTGTCATCACTGTCTCATTCGCTTGCTCCTCTAACCTGTGTTTCAAGTGTAAGGCCCTGAGCAACTCCCAACAAGCATGACGTGGGTAAAGGTGGTGCCGGATAGAATTTGGTATTTTGAGAAAGAACTGCTGCCTGCTTTTTATTCTCTCACCTCTCACTTCAAACCCTAAACTTTCCTCATTCAACTCACCCCGCTGGGTCATACCTCCACCTAACGTGACTCCAGCAGGACCTGAAAGTTCACTCAGGCTCCTGTTACCTTAGCATCAAAGGCCACTTCAAGGCAAAGGGCTTCTTTCTGCCTGCACCTTGTTCCTGGGATCAAAACACCCCCCATCACACCTTTCTTGATTGTAAGGATCCCCTGAAGATTGCCAGTCTGGATCTCGCCCTGGCCATTTCTTTGGCCTTTCTGACGCTGGTCAGTCTTGGCACTCAGAAAGCAGAAAGCGACAGCCATCCTGACGTTGCCACTGTCTATCCCTCTGCTGCAGATTGAAGCCCTGTCCGGCAGCTTATTTCCTCTGTGGGCTGTCGTGGTGTGAGGGAGCCGAGGGGAGAGCGGTGGCTGCCCGCTGCAGCTGTCTCCTTTAGAATCAGCCACCCCCATTCCCCAGGTGCCAAAATAGCTCGCTGGGTTTAGAATGCTCCCCATCTCTACCTCTCCCGCCCATGGCAGCGTTGGTAGCAGCTTTCCAACGAGTCTTTTGTTGTGGAAGCTCTAAACCCCTGGTAGGGAAATTACCAAGAGACTCTTCCACAGCTTGCCCTCCCTCCCCTTGCTCCGTCTCTTTCTTCCCTTCCTTTGTCTCCTTCCGTAGCTGGGGTCAGAATCCCTAGCCAGACTGAGAGCATGGTTGCGATTCCAGGACCCAGATGCCAATGTGTGGCAGCATCTGGCTTCTTGGCAAGCGTTGCCGGCAGTTGTGCTGGCTGCTTCTAGGCCTGTCATGTGGCTGAGCCCGCTAATGGGGGCCCTGTCACAAAACGGAGTTTCTTTGAGAATATGGTTTCAACCAAGGAGCCCACCAGAAAACAATGAACTGCACTGAGAGGACATGAATTATTGGGCAGGGTGACTGCAGACTAGAGCTTTGATGCTGATCCTGGACCTATTTTGCAAAAATCCCTGTTTCATGTTGTTGGAGTCTGCTCCTCCTGTAACCTTACCTTCTTGTGCTGTTAGTGTTTCAGGTGCCTTAAGGCATGGAGCTCCTTGAAAGAGAAACACAAATCACGAAAAATGTTGAGATAAAATCCTGCTCCTCAGAGGCGCCTGTTTGGCACGGTGAGCGCATGATAACAGCTTGCTTTAGAAAGGTGACATTTCTGCTGAAGGCTGAATAATAAAGCATGCATTTTAAAAACTCAGCTCTTCCCTGTCTTCTGACGGGTGACTTTTGGAGTGAAGGCCATTTCTTCCATGTGAAGGGTCTTTTTTGAGGCTAGCCTCTCCAGCCCTAAACAGGGGTTGGTTAACTCTTGTCATCAGTGATGTGGCCAAGGAGCTCTTTAAATGAATTATCACATAATAGGGCTGTTAGTACTTTTTTTCTAGGTGCAAATACTGAGTACTCAGAATGTGTCAAGCCCTGTCTGAGGCATTGAGGAGCAGAGACAAAGATGAAGAACACCACAGAGTTGCTGCCCTCCCCCAACCCAGGATGCAGGCCACTGGTGCCCGGATTACATATGCTTCCATTATTTCATTTCTTCCCCACACCTACACAATTGGACAGGGCAGTGATATGCTCTGTGTTTTACAAAGGGAGGAAGTAAAGTCCGGAGAAGTTGCCTTACCCCAGTTGGCATGGCAAACTAGTAAGAGCTGTGATTGAAAACTGGGTATAGCTGTACTTCTGGTTCACTAAGCAGATATGTGTTGGATTCTTAGGTTATAAACGCCTAAGGGCAGGGACTATGTCTTTAACTTTTTGCACATCTGCCCCCAATTAGCAACCTCTACTCACTCATGACCCTGTCCCCATACATCTCACCTCAACACACACACACACACACACACACACACACACACACACACACACACACACGCACTAATACAGGGACTCTACAAACTGAGGCCAAGTTCTTCCTGTGACAGGCTAAAGGAAGGAATCAAGAGGAAGGATAAAGCAAAAAATTAGCTTGAATTAAAAGATGGTGATGATCCTGGGAAGAATGGTGGTAATGATGGCAGTAGCATACTACTCACATAATCCCATGTATAAACGTACAGGGCAATTAGATAAGCGAAGCCAAAATTTCATAGGTGACATTTACAACAAAACTAGGTAACAGGATACCAGGAATCCCAGAATGTGAGCAGTTGGGGACAAAATACCAAGAACCACAAGACTCGCATGATAAGCACATCCATGTGGGCAACAAAAGGAAGAAACAGTGCAGCTTTTGACTGGACCGGAGAACAGGAGAATCCTAGCTAGCCTACTGGTACTCATATTGGAAACTCAGTGGGCCAAGTTGAGGACAGCAGCTGAAGGTGAAGGCGTTTTGCCTGCTCAAACACCTGGTAAAGTGCAAAGAGCTTGCAATACAAGAGAATGAAGGGGTGGGCTCCTTGAACTCTCAAAACTGACCTGCCAGAACAGCTTTCTAGTACAGAGCCCTACACTGAGAAGAAATTGCTGGGAATGGAATCAAAACGGAGCAGGGTAGGGACAAGAGAAAGGTCCAGTTCTAAGGAAGGGAAGGGCGGCCAGGAAATCTCAGAAGCCAAGACGTCATACTTCTTTTTTTTTTTTTTTTTTAAAAACACTTCACAAAAACAACAGAAGAGGGAGCTCTGTGAAGTTGGAGCCTTTTAAAATTTAACCTGCTTCATTCTCATAGTTTAGGAAACCTAATTTCACATAAAAATACACAACAGAAAAGAATCAAGTCCCATACAAAGTTATTATAAGAAAAAAAAGAGAATTAGGAATAGAATAATATCCTTACAGATAATGAAAGCATTCTGGAAAGATGTTCTCACAAACAGATAAAAATTAATTTACAATTTCAAAATGCACTGCAGGACAATAAGAAAATTATACAAGACAGGAAAGAACAGCATAAATCATAAGTAGAAAACTCAGAAATGATGTGACATCTCAGGAAAGACTTAGAGATAAATTTAAACAATTATTTCAGAAATGAAGATTAAACTGGGAGGACCAAAAGAGTGAATAAACACGATAGATAATGCCTTAAGAGAAATATAAAATGAAAATTAAAAATTAAAAATTTTTTTTTCTTATTTCAGACTTTTAGTGCAGTTTTGGGTTCACAGCAAAATTGAGGGGAAGTTACAGAGAATTCCCAAAGGCCCTTTGCCCCACACATATGTAGCCTCCCCCATCATCAACATCCCCCACCAGAGTGGTACATTCATTACAACTGATGAGCCTACATTGACACATCATTACCACCCAAAGTCCAAGTTCATGATTCACTGTGGGTGTCACACTCTTGGTGTCACACTTTCATTACAAATGTATAATGACACGTATCCATCATTATGGTGTAAAGAGTATTTTCACCACCCTCAAAATAGTCTGCAACTGCCTATTTATCCCTCCCTACCTTCTCCCACCCCTGACACCTGGAAACCACTGAACATTTTACTGTCTCCATTGCTTTTCCTAGAATGTCATAGATGGAATCCATATGTGATGCAGCCTTTCAGATTGGCATATTTCACTTAGTAATATGCATTTAAGGCTCCTCCATGTCTTCATGGTTTGATAGCTCTTTTTTTTTTTTTATAGTAAATTTACTTATTTATTTTTGGCTGTGTTGGGTCTTCGTTGCTGCGTGCAGGCTTTCTCTAGTTGTGGCGAACGGGGGCTACTCTTCCTTGTGGTGCACGGGCTTCTCACTGAGGTGGCTTCTCTTGTTGTGGAGCATGGGCTCTAGGCGCTCGGGCTTCAGTAGTTGTGGCACGTGGGCTCAGTAGTTGTGGCTTGTGGGCTCTAGAGCGCAGGCTCAGTAGTTGTGGCACATAGGCTTAGTTGCACCATGGCATGTGGGATCTTCCCGGACCAGGGCTCGAATCCATGTCCCCTGCATTGGCAGGCAGAGTTTTAACCACTGCGCCACCAGGGAAGTCCCAGCTCATTTTTTAAATTTTTATTTTATCTTATGTTTATTTTTCAAATTCTTGGCTGCATTGGGTCTTCGTTGCTGCATGCAGGCTTTCTCTAGTTGTGATGAGCGGGGGCTACTCTTAGTTTTGGTGCACGGGCTTCTCATTGCGGTGGCTTCTCCTGTTGCAGAGCACGGGCTCTAGGTGCGTGGGCTTCAGTAGTTGTGGCACGCAGGCTCAGTAGTTGTGGCTCGTGGGCTCTAGCGCACAGGCTCAGTAGTTGTGGCTCACGGGCTTAATTGCTCTGTGGCATGTGGGATCTTCCCAGACCAGGGCTCGAACCCGTGTACCCTGCATTAGCAGGTGGCATCTTAACCACTGTGCCACGAGGGAAGTCCCCAGCTCATTTCTTTTTAAGGCTGAATAATTTTCCATTGTTTGGATGTACCACAGTTTATTTATCCATTCATCTGCTGAAGGACATCTTGGTTGCTTCCAAGATGGTTGGGCCATCATGAATAAAGCTGCTATAAATATCCATGTGTAGGTTTTTGTGTGGACATAAGTTTTCAACTCATTTGGATAAACACTAAGGAGCTTGACTGCTGGATTGTATGGTAAAAGTATGTTTAGTTTGATAAGAAAATGTCCAGTGGTCTTCCAAAGTGGCTATACCATTTTGCATTGCTACTGGCAATGAATGAGAGTTTCTATTGCTGTACATCCTCTCCAGCATTTGGTGTTGTCAGTGTTTCAGATTTGGGGCATTCTAATAGGTGTGTGGTGGTATCTCATTGTGGTTTTAATTTGCATTTCTCTGATGATGTATGATGTGGAGCATCTTTTCATATGCTTATTTGCCATCTGTGTATCTTCTTTAGTGAAGCACCTGTTAAGGTTTTGGCCCATTTTAAAAATTGGGTTGCTCATTTTCTTATTGTTGAGTTTAAGAGTTCTTTATATATTTTGGAGAACAGTCCTTTATCAGATATGTATTTTGCAAATATTTTCTCCCAGTCTGGGGCTTGTCTTCTCATTCTCTCGACATTGTCTTTTGCAGAGCAGAAATTTGAAATTTTAACGAAGTCCTGCTTAGCAGTTATTTCTTTCATGGAAAGTGCTTTTGGTCTGGTATCTAAAAAGTCACTGCCATACCTAAATTCATCTAGGTTTTTATTCTAGGAATTTTATAGTTTTTTTTTTTTATCTTTAGGTCTGTTATCCATTTGTGAAGGGTGTAAGGTCTGTGTCTGGATTCATTTTTTTGCATGTTCAGTTGTTTCAGTACCATTTGTTGAAAAGACTCCATTGTATTGCCTTGGCTTCTTTGTCAAAAATCAGTTGACCGTATTTATGTGGTTCTGTTAATACTTCTGGGGTCTCTATTCTGTTTAACAATCTATTTGTCCATTCTTTCACCAATACCACACTGTCTTGATTACAGTAGCTTTATAGTAAATCTTTAAATTGGATAGTGTCAGTTGTCTAACTTTGTCTTTCAATATTGTGTTGGGTATTTTGGGTCTTTTGCCTTTCCATATAAACTTCAGAATCAGTTTGTTGATATCCACAAAATAACTTGCTGAGATTCTGATTGGGATTGCATTGAATCTATAGATCAAAGTGGGAAGAACTGACATCTTGACAATATTTAGTCTTCTTATCTATGAACATGAAATACCTCTCCATTTATTTAGTTCTTTGACTTTGTTCATCATAGTTTTGTAGTTTTCTGCATACGAAGATCTTGTCTTTTTCTTTTTGTTCAACTTATACTAAAATATCTCATTTGGGGGGGTGCTAATATAATGGCATTGTGTTTTTTAACTTAAACTTTCACTTGTTCATTGGTGGTATATAGGAAATTGTATCCTGCAACCTCGCTATAATCGCTTACTAGTTCCAAGAGTTTTTTTGTCAGTTCTTTCCGATTTTCTGCGTAGCTAATCATGTCATCTGTGAACTATCTGGAGGTAAATCTCATGATATTGTAGGGGACCCCAATGACTGAGTCCCCTCGAGTTTTTAAGTCTCAAGCTTGTCCACATTGAGCCTCTATCACTTTGTCAGTTACAATTCAGGTTTTCCTACCACAGCCTAGGTTTCCACCTGTGAGTCTTCCATTTGTGAATTTCTGCTATAGTAAGCCATGACTCCCTGTATTCACTTGTCTGTCTCTCCAGTCTTGGGAGCAGCAGTTTGCCTTGTGTCCTTGCCCATCTCTTACAGATGAAGAAGAGTTGTTGTTTTTTCAGTCTGTTCAGAATTTTACTTGTTGTTAGGAGAGAGTGGTGACTTCTAAGCTCCTTGCATATGGAACCGGAAACTGAATGTCAGAAAATTTTTTTAAATAAAAAAATTAAGAGAGAAAGAGATACAAAGGGTTAAAGAAAAAGTGCCAAATATTCAAGTGGGCAAAGGAAATTGGATATATGGTTGGTAGAAGATCACAAAGAAAACCAAAGCAAGACAATTGAACTATAAAAACTAATTCAAGAAAACTTTCCTGAAAATTAAAAAAAACTAAATATAGAAATAGCACACTGCATACCTGAGAATGACTACAGTATGACCAACACCAAGAAGAGGAAGAAATCCTTTGAGCTTTTAGAAGAAAAAGTGCACATGACTTACAAAGGAGAAAAGATTATCATTAATCACTTCTCAACAACAGTGTTTTACTGAGGGGGAAATAATGAAACAACATAGAGTTGACCCTTGAACAATGTGGGTTTGAACTCTGTGGGTCCACTTACATGTGTTTTTCAATAGTAAGTACTACACCATCCATGGTTGGTTGAATCTGCAGATGTGGAACTGTGGATACAGAGGAACTGCAGATATGGAGTGCCAAATATAAGTTATACCTGAATTTTCTGCTGTGTGGAGGATTAGGTCCCTTAACCCTTGTGTTGTACAGGGTCAACTGTATTTAAAATAAATAAAGAAAGAGTGAGCCAAGGATTTTATACCCAATAAAGCTAACTTTTAAGTATAAAGAGCACAATAGTTATCAACATGTGAGTATTCATGGAGTATTATTTGCATGAGCTCTTCCTGAGAAATCTACTAGAGAATATATTGTAGACAACTGAGGTGATGAGAAAGACACCAAGGTAAGACTTAAGCATTAAGTGGGGACTTCCCTGGTGGTCCAGTGGTTGAGACTCCACATTTCTGATGCAGGGGGCATGGGTTCGATCCCTGGTTGGGGAACTAAGATCCCACGTGCCGTGCAGTGCAGGGCGGGGTGGGGGGAAGACTTAAGCATTAAGTAAATAGTTGCCTGTAGAACTAGGACTAAAGGAGGACTAAGGGGGAAAGAGTATAGTGTGTAATGACCATATGCTCTGACAGTGTAGATTTGGTAGATCTATTTTTTTAATGGGGAAAGTAGGGAGAGTATATACAAAAATATAAAAATAGTTTTGGTAATCATGTTGGTGGTGATATTAGTGTTGTCATTCTGAGATTGTTGCCATGTAACGTGGGATAAAACAAATAAGTCATTGTGAAATGTTCTATCATCCTCTCTGCTTTTAAGAACCAGGATTCTCAGAATGGAAGAAAGAAGATTCTGATGTTACAGAGAAGTGGTTAGGTAAAAGCTCTGTAATGTTGAATTTGAATAGAGAGCACCAATATGCATTTATAAGATGTTTTTTCTTTGAATCAATACTATTTCCTAGTTTATTCCACTGAAAAGTCTTAGAAACTATGTCTAATTTAGCAAAGAGCATCTCTAGCACTCAGATTGTGGTTTTGAAATACCATTTTTCTGTAAAATAAATTATGGCTTCTTGGAGAAATAAGTCTGGGGCAGAAAGTTACAAAATGAAGCTGGAACATCTTGGATAACAAGGAAGCAATCAAAGATTTCTAGGGTCATGTCAAAAGGACACAGAGCCTCCTACTGGCCAAAGATGGGACAACTTGACCTTTAGTAATGAGAAAAACCGAAACCCATCATGTATGTTTAATCCATGATTTGATAATGATATTACAAAGAATGATCACCGTCAGAGAATTATAGAGAACTAATTCATTATCTTGAAAACTGGGAAATAAAGGGAAAGAATTAAGCATTTATACTGATTTTTATATGAACTGTATCACTGGGTATCCAAATAGTAAATGAGGGACAAAGTCTCTTATAGAGTTACTCCAGCTACAGAATGTAAAAGAAGTGATAGAATTAGATTATCACCATTTTGCAACCCCTAATGGATGGATACAAGCATTAAACATCAATGGCTGCTAAGATTATAAAAAGAAAGACAACCAGACATTTTGTGTCTCCTATAGTATTATTGCTAAACACCACCTGTAGTCTTCATGAAGGGGTCCAAAAGCGGTCTGATACTTTAGTGGACTGAGCTTGCAATTTTCAGGAAATACAGAAGTCATAGGAACATGTTGAACTTTTCCATGAGTATGCAGTCAGCAACATCAAGACACTGGGAAACTATATGTCAAATTGCCTGAATTCTTCAACAGATAATTTATAAAGGTATGAAAATGTTGGAGGAGAAACCCATGGATTAAAAGATACTGAAAATTTTAAGGGCATGTCTAAACAATAGTGTCTAGAGATGCACATTTTGATGAAAAAGTGATTTTTAAAATGCAAAGAAGTGATAACTACAACAGGATAACTGTTACTTTGGGGGAAGGGAGGGATTATGATTGGGTGGGGCACATGGAGGGACTTCTTGGGGATACTATATATATATACACACATAATACATATACACAAATATAAATGTATAAATAAAAATAAAAACATAAAAAATATATAAATAGAAATAAAGAGGATGTTGGCTACCTTGACCTTTTACTAGATATGAGTTTCTACAGAGCTACTGCCAGCCTTTATCTTTGTGCAATTTAGAAAAAGGCAGCCCTTCCTTGGGCATTTACTGCTATTGGCCAGTAAATACAAAAATCTATAATAATGCCTATGAATGAAAAGTGCCTCTTTGATGGTGCTTTTGTGCAGTGTACAACCTGCACAACGTTATGAAATAGCCTTGAGTCTCTATGTTGGTTCAGGCCCATCTCTGTTCAGTGTTATTAGGGAAAGGGATTCTTTTTTTCTTTTGCAACACCATTTTGTTCTTTGAGGGATTTTACTTCAGTGCAATTTAGCAATCCAGTGCGATAGAGAAAGTGCTATTCTAGCTAATATTTCTCTTACTCATTTTAGCATGCAGTATCCCTAAGGTAGAATTAAGTATTTCCTGAGATGTTATATAGTATTAGAAAGATTTAGGGGGGCTGACTGGCTGCTGAGGCAGGATGTTCCATGGTATTATACCCCTGCTCTGCTAGCACAATTTGGGTGCTAGACCCCATCTTGGCCAGGTCCAGAACTTGATTCACCATAATTCATCAGGTTCAAGGAGATAGATCCACATTAACAAAGGTTCAAAAGATTGTGATATAAATCAGAATGTCAGTTTATTAATTTTCCAAAATAATAGTAACTGCTAAATGAATGAGGGTATTCATGTTATCTCTGTTTTCTCCCTACTAGGCAAGTAAATACCTTAGAAGACAGAAGGTTATGTGGTTTGCAAAGGGAGGTGGCTGATCCTAATGGTTGGTGACATTCTTATCACATTCTGATCCACCCACCTCTACTCCAGGGAGAAACCTGCCAGCTGGACCAAAACACTTGTGTCAGCCGTGTCAACATTGTGCAATACACACACTTACAAATTCTTGCTTTCTAGTTTATCTTTTCCCAGGCTCCACATAGAGAAAGGAAACACCTTCACAGTCAGCCAGAGCATCTGGGTCAACCCTAGTGATTGGTGGCATGACCGTTGAAGCAGCCTGCTCACCTCACATATAAAGAATTTCAGGTAAATGAATCTAACAAACTTGCAGTACCTTGAATGGACTAAACACAAAGAGGAACCAGCAATGGTTCCTGGTCTTAAGTAGCTTACAGCCTTGTAGGGCCAGCTTTAAACGTTCTTTGCCCACTTCTGCTTGAAATATATATATATATAGAGAGAGAGATAGATACACACACACACACACACATACACACACACACACACATATATATATATATGTAGTGTGTTTGTGTGGTTGTGAGATTGAATCAGAGAAAGCATCAAAATAAACTTTAGCTTGGCCTGTATCTGAGCATTGTGAGATTCAGATTACTGGGTCTCTGTCTAAATAAAGTTTTATTGGATTTCTTTTCTTAGACTTACATATAACAGGACTGAACTATACCTGAGCCCAGTCTGTAAATTTTATTAGATGGGATTGGATCCTATTGGATGCAGACTTATCAGGTAGAAGCTTGCTGTTTGGTTGTATATTTAGAGAAATAGCAGTAATTTCCTCTGAGGATGGCAAAGTACTAAGAAAGGGGACTACATCTCTCCTCCCTTCCTTTAATGCTGTAGGTCTGTATGGTTGGGTCTGGCTGCTTTTGTTTATTTGTTTGTCGGTTTTATCTAATCCGGCGTAGAACATGGAGCTATCCATGCTGCTCCAGGTTTCTGGGCTTCTCCTGCTCCGGGCTCAGGTGATCATGGTGTGTGACCCCCTGCTGTTCCTCAGGCCCATCAGCCACATGGCCACCGTAGTACCTTCTCACAAGCCTGGCACCTGGTCTGGAGACAGAGGGTTTAAAATTAAACATGCTTTCCATCCTGGAATTTTGAATTAACCTTTAGAACTCAAATGAGGGGTTGGCTATGACAGCGAAAGAATTAATCTGGAGAGTTGGATGCTCAAAAAAAAAAAAAAAGACTTAAAGGCCATGCCCATTAAATATATTGGACCTGAAATGGAGATGATTATGTGTATTTTGGATTTAAAAGAGTTTTGTAAAGAAATTTCTTTTCCCCGAGTTTTTGGTTTAATTGCCTGGCAGGGTGGGAAATCCCAGCACAACAGCATGGAACTGGGGCATGAAAAGCAGCAAGTGAAACGGATTTATGAAGCCCATAAATAAAAATGAAACTCAGTTCATTGTCCAAATTGAGTGGAAAGGCACAATCTATCCCTAGTCTGATAAACAGAAGAATGGGACACACATAGGGGAAGTTCTTTCCATTTTAATAAGGCCAGATAAAGGTAACATAACTGAAGAATTTCAGAAAAAGAGACACTTCCTTTTGCCAGACTTGACCCAACTCTGTGCTATGGGGGGGGAATTGCACACTTTTCCAAAAAGAAGTACAATTGACTGCATGTTTAAACAGTGCCCTAAATGAGTATTTTCCTATAAAAGCAACGGCAGTGAAAGGAATGAGAAAAAAGTAAAGGCCAAAGTGGCAGCCCTGGTAGGAGATTTTCATACTTCTGGAATTCGAGGGGTTGCCAGCCTTTTACTCTTCTCTCCTAAGAAGTACACTGGTACTTAACTGTTCTTCAAAGCCTGTTTATTCCTGTACAAATGGATCAGATAAGATGGAGGTGAGTGTCAACAGTGAACAGCTATACTTTTTTAAAAAAACGTATGATGGAGAGTGCCTACAACTTGAATGGCAGGATATTTGTGCTCTGTGGCTCGTCAGTGAGCTGTGGGCCACAGTATGCTTCCTACTCCACACTGATTACCAGCCACTCCTTCTCTCCTGTGTCAATTCAGCCTGTTCTCTTTCCAACTAAATTCCTGGGTTTTTTAGGTTTTTCTTTGTAGCTTTTTGCTGGTCCATTATCAACCTCTTCCTGGGCTTGGTTGTGACGAGGGAAGGTATACCAGTTGGTTGGTACAAATTAAGAACGCAGTCACTACTCATGAAACAGGAGGGAAGCCAGTGGGCTTATAAGGGAATCAAACCCAGGCATGAACTTACCAACTTTAACATGGAACTAAAAACTCACTCATCATTCATTTTATAAAAATTTTGAACACTTGTCTTAACACTACTCATCCTGCTAGGCATTTACATGATTCAAAGATAAATTAGGGGCTTCCCTGGTGGCACAGTGGTTAAGAATCTGCCTGCCAATGCAGGGGACACGGGTTCGAGCCCTGGTCCAGGAAGATCCCACGTGCCGCGGGCAACTAAGCCCGTGCGCCACCATTACTGAGCCTGCGCTCTAGAGCCCACGTGGCACAAATACTGAGCCCATGTGCTACAACTACTGAAGCCCCCGCGCCTAGAGCCCATGCTCGGCAACAAGAGAGGCCACCAGGATGAGAAGCCCACGCACTGCACAAAGAGTAGCCCCCGCTCACCGCAACTAGAGAAAGCCTGCACACAGCAACCGAAGACGCAGTGCAGCCAAAAAAAAAAAAAAAAAGATAAATTAGACCTGGCTCCCACCCTCAGTAATCCCATAGCAACGGGCAGAGTCCTCATTTCCTCCCTCAGTGTTCATCAGCACCCCTAGGCCACTCCAAGAAATGTTCAATCTAGGTAAAAATGGCATGTCTGCTTTGCAAATGTGGCTTCCAGACAAGTTCTGTAAGCCCCTTCCAACTGGATTGCTCCCTAAACCTATCTTATAAATAGAAATTCTGAAGCTACCACAGCCTCCCGGGGATGCACTGAAAATATACTCTGGCAACTAAAAGGCCACATAATCAAACCATCTCTTCATCCATCTCTGTATTCATGCATAATTCAAGACTCAAGAAGACTGGTAGATTCCCTCCCACTTCTTTGTGCGAACTTGTGGAAGCATCCTGTCACCTTTTTGCACACTGGGGAGAAACCATCCCTCTCTGGGAGATGATGAAGTCTCTTCCACTGCCTCCTCTCACCCTTTAGCTTCAAGAATCGACTCTACAGCAACTTAGCCAACTTGATTGAAAACATGTCCAATGCAAACTCCTGGAATTGATCTTTCTTGTTTGGTGTTCTATCCTTGGATCATTAAAGACGGTGGCTGTGAGAAGCTTCTGGCATGGTGAGAATTTGACTAATTACCACAAAGGGAGGAACTTTACTGTTAGATAAAGCAAAATATGTACCAGTGAGACAGGGGAGGAATCTTCACTGAAAATTGGAGTCCAGAGAGACCAAGTTGGCACATTTGCACTGTATAAGGCAGAGGCACTGTGTGCAAAGGATTAGAGTGTTTTGACCACAAGAAAGAGGTTCCCTGTTGTGCAGAGGGGAAATTCCATTGAGCAGAGCCCTCCCACACCATTCTGCTTTCCTGTTCCAATTTTGAGTTCACCAAGGGGCCTTCTGATTAATAACTCAGCTTCCTTTTCTAATAAACAGATCGATATTGGGAGGGGGATCACCTGGAGAGGAAACATGAGAATTCCAAGCTCTAAAAAGGGAATTTCTGAACTCTTCCATTAAAGATTAGTAAATTAATATACTGATTTATTGGCTAATTGTATGTGAATTTGGTAAGAATAAGGTCATCAGTAAGAAAATCTGATTTGTGAGGTTGAGGCTCAGTCTCTGGAACGTGTTGCCTCGAGGTGCTTGAGAACCCCTTTCCTGTGACCACCCCCATGACATCTTCCTAGGCGCCGCCCCAAACTCCAGCATACTCCCCATTACTTTCCACTTAAGGATGAGACCATCCATCAGACTGTGTGCTAGTTAGGTTGTGGGTTTTAAAGATTTTATGTCCTTCTCCTCCTTACCACCTTATGATAGACAATATTTCCTAAAAGGAAATGGGACAGAGGGAGTAGTGTTATGCACATTAACATAATTATTAAGAAACAAAGGAAGAACTGCAGGCCCTCTTAAATCATGATTGGGTAATTGTTCTGATTTGCTGATGTAGACTTGACCAGTGAGTACTCCTTACACAGTGCTCCCTACAAAAGGGGGAAAAAGAAAGAGAAACTCACCATTAAAATCAGGCCAACCTCCTCTTTGAATAACTCTGACACGGATGAGGGAAAAACCCAGAAGGAAAAAATTTGAAAAGTTTACTTCAGGTTGAGAATTTCTAATTCTACCACTTTTGTGTGTGTGTTGTTGTTTGATAGACATGACAGCATCTCCTCATTATTATGGAAAATATAGGGTTGGTGGTAATTACTATCTGAATATGAATGGGAGCAGAAGTGGGCATAGCCTGCACTGGCCTTTCTTTGACAAGGTATAACTTTCTTCTGAATTTCTGTGTTAATTAATGCTTATTTAAAAACCACTTTAATTGGTAGTAAACACCTCAACTTTTTGTACTCATTAAAATGCGGCCATTGATGTGTGATGGATTTTTTTTTAAAGCTTAATTAACTTTCCTTCTGTATATATAACCTATAATAATGACAAACATATTGGGAAAAAATTACCCCTGCTTTTTCCCCCTCTCTCCCTACCCCCATTATAAAGACATTTTTAGATGTGGATGCCTCACTTTGTTAGGATCAGATGCCATTAATTTGGCATTTTGGAGAAGAGTAGGTGGCAGGAAATCAAAGCTTTCGTTGGTCATTTCTAAACCAAATATTCATGTTTCTGCTGGAGAAATAGGCTATTTTTTTAACATCTTTCTTGGAGTATAATTGCTTTACAATGGTATGTTAGTTTCTGCTTTATAACAAAGTGAATCAGCTATACATGTACACATATCCCCATATTTCCTCCCTCTTACGTCTCCCTCCCACCCTATTTTTTAAGTAAAGAAAAAGTTTAGAGAAACCAGTATTCCAGGTGACTCAAGACTTACCTTGAGTAACTATGTGGAAAACATCAAATTCTTAAGATGTTCTTGGAAATCTTTTCTTGGAGTGGTTATAATTGTGTAGGAACTGAGTAATGCATCCCTTCCCTTTTTCATTAGGAGATATAATTACTGTGAAGATGATGTAACTACCTTAGAGAAAATTTGGAAAATAGGAAGCAAGTCTCAATAGTCTCACTACCCTAACACAACAGTAGTTTTCAGTTGTTCATTATCCCCTTGCATTCTTTGTTCAGAATGGACACAAAGTTGTCAAACACTAAAACCATAGTCAGCAGGTATAGAAGAAAATTGACCAGAGCATCAGTAACACGGGAAGAATTAGAGGAATGAAGTGGAATCGATCTTGATTTGGGTTTTATCAAGAATGGGGGAACAACAGCTGCAGGAACCACGTCATATAAGGGCCACAGCAGGAAATTTTTAGTCACTTGGAGTCTCTTAGAGTTCCCCTTCTTGGTGAACAGGGAGACCAAGTCTTATCATCTGATCAGATTCTGATTTGTTCACTCCCTCAAATTATCTAACTCCTGTCAACTGCAGTCTCAGACCCATTGGTGAGGACTGCTATCGAGTTTCTTGTGACTTTTGTTTTGCCTTTGTAGTTGAATTTCAGTCCTTTTTTTTTTTTTTTTTGAGCAAGTGGCTGACTAGAAGCATTTAAGACTCTGAAGAGAACACAGTAAATGATTGTGGAGACAACATGGATTAAAAGAGTTGTCAGAAGGCCTTGGATAATGCTTATTAGTCCAGATCCTGCCCCATCCTCAGATCAGCCAGAACACTTCCGTTCCCAGACCAAGGAGAAGGGAGGTTTGATATCAGTGAATTTTCCCAATACTTCATTCATCCTCTTGACTTACCAAGGTTTAACCTCTGGCATCCAGAATACTGTACCATTAGGGGAAGTAATTTTAAGAATCTCCTTTTAACAAAGTTTTAAACAGAGAAGGGAATAGATAGTTATGGAAAGAATGATGAAAGAAAGAGACAAGGGTATGGCATTCAGTGGCTTCCTGTGTCCTGGATCTTGATCAGGAGGTCATGGGTCAAAGCTGTTCATATCTAGCTGTCTGCTGCCTGATCTGGGATTCTTGGGAAAAGTGTCTCCTTTGTGATGCCATTTGCTTCAGAAGAATCTTGAGGGAGTTTCAGTTTTAGATTTCCTGTCAGTATGGAAGCCCAGGATGTGGGTGTATGATATCTTGGGAATCATGAATCCAGTGGGGGTAATTCCTTGGAATTTCACTGCAGTATTTGTATTTAATGGTACCTGATAAGGTTACTTCCAAGAGGTACACCTCGGGTTTAAGAACACCAACACAGAAGGTAGATAAGGCAGTTGTGATATCTTTACAGGGAGATCAGAGTAGTCCTGGAAGGTGGGATACTTAATAGTCTGAGATCAGAATAGCGTTATTTTATAGAATTGGATTTTTGTCTACTCAATTTTGACATGAAAGATTTCAGAGAGAGCTGCTAAGAGATCTTTTCTAGTATTTATGCTCTTTTTATATCCATCCATGGTCAATTTTTGATCCATATATTTGACAAAATATATGGATCAAAAATAAATTGATAGAGACTGAGGAGCCCCAGAATATATGTCCCGAGGACAATCCTTAATTCTTCAGTGAACTTTCATCTTTCCTACTACTTTTGACTAAGGATTAAAGTTATAAATCCATTGACCTTGGGATTATTTTCATTCTCACCTCCTTTTAAAAACCATTGTGAGGAGATATTGCCCAGTGAGAAAGATACGTTTAAGAAGGAGCAGTGGAGGAGAGGAAGGAGTGTCTGGTGAAGATGTAGGAGGAGTAGCAGAGCAAGAATGAGGCAACTTGGGCTTCCTTGGTGGCGCAGTGGTTGGGGGTCCGCCTGCCAATGCAGGGGACGCGGGTTCGTGCCCCGGTCCGGGAAGATCCCATATGCCGTGGAGCGGCTGGGCCCGTGAGCCATGGCCGCTGAGCCTGCGCGTCCGGAGCCTGTGCTCCGCAATGGGAGAGGCCACAACAGTGAGAGACCCACGTACCGCAAAAAAAAAAAAAAAAAAAAAAAAACCAAAGAATGAGGCAACTCTTTTCCCTCTTTGATAGCTTTTAGGATCTTTTCTCAGTTCCTCCTATTCTGAATTTCCCAGTCATGTGGCTTTTTCTCTGTTTCCCAATGATGAGCCCTCAGTAGACCTTTCAGTCTGTAAACTCATGTCCTTTAGCCTAGAGACTATTTATTGTATATTTCTTCTGTTGTCTGTTCTTTCAAGAATTCCTATTAGCTAGGTTTGGGCTTTTTTTGCATGATTAAACCTTTTTTTCTTTTTATTCTCTTTTTGGACATTTCTTCAGCTTAATCTCAGTTTTTCTATTGAGTTTTCTTTCAGCAGTGATCTTTTTAATTTTCAAGAATCTTATTCTTTGGATACACCTATTTGACAACATCCTATTCTTATTTTTATTAATGATATATTTATATATATTTATCTCTGTAAGGAGAGAAGAATTGTAGTTTTAGGTTTTTTGTTTTTCGTATTTCTAGCCTGATTCCCTCTGTGCTGGTTATCTAGTGCTATGTCACAAATCCCCACCCCCCCAATATTAGTGGCTTATAATAACATTAATTTTGCTCATGAACCTTCAACTGAGCAGAACTCAGCAGGTGCAGCTCATCTTTGGTCCATTCAGCGTCACCTAGGCTGGAAGTGTCTGAAGGCTCGCTCACTTGTATGTCTGGTGTCTGGGTCGGGAAGATTCAAACACCTGGGGATCTCTCTATAGCAACATATGTTCCTTCCAGGATGGCAGCTTCAAGGACAGCAGACTTTTATGTGATGATTCAGGGCTTCTAGGGTGCATGTCCCGAGAGCATGAGAGTTGGGTGGAAGCCGGATCCTTTTTATTACCTAGCCTCAGAAGTCACATAGAGTCATTCCTCTTTACTCTATTGCAGTGCTTTCCAGCTGAGATATAATTGTGAGCCACAGGTGTAATCCTAAGCTTTCTAGTACCCACATTAAAAAAGTAAAAAGATATTTTGGTTGTGTATTAAAATATAATCATGTGTTTAAAAAAGTAAAAAGAAATAGGTGAAATTAATTTTACTAATATTGTATTTAATATATTCAAAATATCATTGTAATATGTAATCAATATAAAACTATTAATGAGATATTTTATTCTTTTTTTTCAAACTGTCTTCAAAATCCAGTTTAGATTTTATACTTATAGCACATCTCAATTCAAATGCTAAATTTTTTTCAGATGCAAAATTTTCAGTAGTTAATAGGAAATACAGTCTTATCCAAACAATCAAGTTACTGGCAAAATATTTTATACTACAATTTTTTAATTTAAATGATTTAGAATTGAATAAAATGATTATTTCAGTTCTTCAATTGCAATAGCCACAATTCAAATGCTCGATAGCCACATGGGCGTGCTGGCCACCAACTCCCGTATTGAACAGTGTGACTCTGTTAGTTGGAGTGCCACCCAGATTCAAGGGAAGAGAACATAAACCCCACCTCTCAATGGAAGAAGGAGCAAAGTTTTAAGGAAAATGTGGGAACGGAAATATTGCGGCCATCTGCTCCAAGTTTCCCCTGATTTATTTTCCGTATTTTGTGGTGAAGACTTTCCTCTAACACCTGTTTACTAAAACTGAAGCTCTTTGAGGTTGGTGCAAGCTCTGTGTGTTGGGCAAGGCTTATCTGTCGGTAGACTTCACTGAAGGGTGATTGATGGGGGCAGGTCATCCCACTGGGGATGCATCACAGGTCAGCATCTTTGGTCGTCTCTCTTAGGTCAGATTCTTCAGAGAAGAATCAGTGTCCTTAGGGTATGTAAGCCTGGCTGTCAGCGGTGGAGGCCGTGGAGGCAGCGGAGGCGGCAGGGATGGTGTCAATGTTTACCTAATGCCATTGTTTCAGTAAAGCATCTCACCTCATCCCCCTGTAGTGACTGGTGTCTTCACCAGAACCGCTCTGATCTAATTATACGAAGAATAAATCTCCCAGGGCTTGCTGGGTTGTGGAAGAGTGGTTTCCAGGATGCCACAGGTAGGGCTAGGGAGCAGCCAGTCCTCCCCTTCCAGCTCCACCCTCACCCTGCCTCCTGAGGAAGGTCCCTGAGCCTCTCTGGGCCTCTACTGTGAAGCAACCCCATTTCAGGGCGTCCTCTCTATGGTTCTTAGATTTCATATTTTTCCACTCTGCTGAGCCAGTTATCACTCATGCATCCACCTTCCATTCCCCAAATATTTGGAAACACCTGTTGCATGCTGTCTTCTCCTCTCCTGTTTTCTTTGTCCTTTGTATATTCCTTTGCTTATTATTTTAGCAGGGTTTTAGTAGGAAGCATAGATAGCTTTAAGGTAGCAAAGCTCCGATGTCCTGCTAATATGACAGTGCCACCAGAAAGAATGTCAGGCCCTTTGGTGCCTTAGAACTTCTAGCTGTTGAGTTCAACAGTTGTGCTGCTTTTAAAATTAAAATTTAGCATATAATTTCACTATAAATTACAGTCCATATAATGGCCAGTCAAGAAATACCGGGCAGCTAGTAGATGCCAAGCATTGTCATGGCCCTGGGTATGCAGTGGCAAACAGGTCAGATAAGGCATGTAGTTCAATGCTTCTCAAACTTCTGTGTATGCACATCACCTGGAGATTTGTTAAAAATGCAAATTCTGTTTCAGTAGATCTGGCGTAGGGCCTGAGATTCGCCCAGTAGATAAGCCTGTCCTCCCACACAGAGCTTCCAATCAACTTCTGAGCCCTTCACTCTCAATGTGAATGGACATCAGAAAAATGTCTCTAACATGAAAGATGTTTAATTTCATTATAAACTTTGCTTAGGAATAACATGCTTTGCCCATCTATGCTTTTACGATGTTTCTACTTGGCCAGAAGTTGGCTAATGGCTATTTATAGGTTTCTACATCTGTTATGTTCATAGGTTCCTAGGATTGGAAAGGACCTAAGAAGTGATCTAAAGACCCGTTTGTAATACTTATATCCCTGTTGTGGTTTCCTTATGGATTAAGCCTCAGATCCTGAGGTTACTGGATCATATCTTCATAGTGAGCGCCCAATGGTAGGGTTGAGGTTTGGTGGAAGATTAACATGCCAATTGCTCTAACTGTGGCCCATCCACACGTGGGCACAGGTTTGACCATAGGCACCTCCTATCTGTCCCAGTGGCTCCAATGTCCCTCCAGACACCTGTTACTAAGATCCAGGCTGGGAGAAGCTCAGGGATAGAACTCATGTAATATGCTCTCCTACTGCTTGGCACACTCTAGGTATTCAATATTAGTAGCTTATTTTTTTGTATATGTTTTGCCCACTGGACTTTTTCTCCCTCCCACTAGACCTTTGGTACTTAAAATATTGTCCAAGTGCTAGAAGTATCGACCTCACCTGGAAGCTTATTGGACTCTCAGGCCCTACCCCAGATCTATTGGGACAGAATTTGTACTTTTAACAAGATCCCCTGGTGATGTGCATGCACACTTAGAAGGTTTGAGAAGCACTAGATTATATGCCTTTTCTGCTTTGTTTACCTCAAATGTTGGGCAGTGCCCTGCCAGTACTTGGCCTGTGCTGGCTGCCCAGTAAGAACTAGTTGATTGGCTGGTCCTCAGCAAACCAGGCTGCAGCATGAGCAGAGGGCCCTTCATTTTATGAGCTCCCAGTCAGCTCCAGGATGGGAGAGAGAGGAGAAGATAAAGAAGCCCTTGCTTTGTGCCTGGGAGCTTAAACCTATTTGGAAGCCCCAGAAGCAACTTCTACTATTCCCTTCACGATTCATCTCAAGATTTTCCAGACAGAAACTGACCTTTGAGATTTCCCCCCACTCCTAAAGCAACCCTGGAAACTTGATGCCATCCAAGACTCCTTCCAGCTCTGCGGAGTCTTGGGCATTAGAGCAGATTTCATGCCTGCTTGGATGCCTGCACCCTGGCCTGTGGTGCAGGGCCAGCCCTAGGACCTCAGTGTGGAGGTTGGGTAGGGCTCTTTTCCAAACAGGGCTGTGTTTCTCCTGACAAAGTCCAGTGTAGGATGTGCCAGAGGCCTGGAGGATCCAGCACCTTCCTCCCAGCCATGCTGAATTATTTTAAGAATCCCTGGATTTCAAATGAGCTAATAATATAATAGCCTTATATTACCAAAAGATTTTTATAAATAATTTAACAACAAGGCTCTGAACAGTGTTATAATCGTATTTTATTTAATTAAATAATATATCAACTGAAAAATATAAAAATAAAACATCCTTTCAACAGAGCCATCATATTGCACATTTATGACTTGTCTAGGATTGCATTTAGGCGGTATAGAGGGTTGAGCCAAAGCTTTCCTCACCCCAGAACATACCCTGGAATAATAAAATCACTGAAGCCCTGATACAGATTTAGTTTGTTTAAAATAAAAGTTTTCCTCTGATTTAAAATCGTATATATTCATTAATGAGAACTTGAAAAAATGTTGACACTTTTGAAGAAGAAATAAAGATCCCCATAACCCATCACTCAGAGATAGTCCCTGGTAACATTTTTAATATATTTCCTTCTAGTCTTTTTATGCATGTCATGGGTTGTTATGTAAAACTGAGATGATTCTGTTTAGAAAATTCTGCATCTTTTTGTTCACCTAACATTATATTGTAAGTTATTTCCACATCCTTTGAGACATTCTTTGAAAACACCATTTTGCTTTACCCATAACATTCTATTTCATGGGTGTCTCCTGTTTTTGTTGCTGTTGTTGTTTGTTTTTTAATGAATTTCTCTTTAGCTGATCACTTAGACTATTTCCCATTTTTGCTGTTACTAATACTGTAAAGCCACAGTCTTCTTTCATGGAACCTGTCTTTGGGAAACAGCTGAAATTATTATTACTGGATCAAGTTGGGATTTAAGCTTGACTCTTTTTTTTTAAACACCTTTATTGGAGTATAATTGCTTTACAATGGTGTGTTAGTTTCTGCTGTATAACAAAGTGAATCAGTTATACATATACATATCTTCCCATATCTCTTCCCTCTTGCATCTCCCTCCCTCCCACCCTCCCTATCCCACCCCTCTAGGTGGTCACAAAGCACCGAGCTGATCTCCCTGTGCTATGCGGCTGCTTCCCACTAGCTATCTATTTTATGTTTGGTAGGGTTTGTCATACAGAGTGAATTAAGTCAGAAAGAGAAAAACAAATACCATATGCTAACACATATATATATGGAATCTAAGAAAAAAAAAAAAAAGGTCATGAAGAACGTAGGGCCAAGACAGGAATAAAGACACAGACCTACTAGAGAATGGACTTGAGGATATGGGGAGGGGGAAGGGTAAGCTGTGACAAAGTGAGGGAGTGGCATGGACATATATAAGCTTGGCTCTTTACAGTATACTTGCCAAACCAGTATCTGGAGTAAAGTTCGACTTCGCTCTGGCTTTATGAAACTAGTTGTTTGAAAAGTGCAGAGTCAAAAACTCCAACTTCAATCAGTTGAGTGTTCTGCTTAGCTCATTTTAACTCAGCGGAAGGGAGACGGCGCCCATGGCTGAGCTTGAGGGAGGTATCGGAACAGAGAGTAGGGGAGTGGAGAAGAGTTAGGAGCGACAGCTGGGGCTTCACTTAGCTGGCATCTGTGTTTCTGGTGTCTTGGGTAAGGACAAATCCCACTGGCCAAACGCATTATCACAGATTTCCTGGTAATGGCTTCCTCTGTTCATCTTTCTTTGCCCCTGCCATCTCCTCCTTCCTTCCCCTGCCCTCTCTATCTTCACCTCTTTTCTGCTTTGCTCTTTCATCAACTGTTTTGACCCTGTAACTTTTGAGAATCTGGTTGCCGTTCTTAAATTGCACTGGACTGAGATCAGGGGACAGGTATTCCATCACAACTGACCTCATCTTTACTGTGTTATGGTAAGCTAGGTAATGCTATAGTTACCAATGCCAGCAAAATCTTAGTGCCTTTACATAATCAGGTTTATTTCTCACTCAGGTAGCTGTCATCCAATGGGGTATGACTCAACAATCCAGTCTGCTTGGATTTTATGGCACCTTGATCTTAAGACATGATTTCAGGATCACCATGGCAGGTGATGAGTGTACAGAAAATTGAGCATCATCTCTTAAGTGCTTCAACCTGGAAGTAACACAGTTATAGCCTTTGGGTCAAAACTAAGCACATGACCTCACCTGATTGCCTGGGGTCAGGAAAATGTGATTATCTGTATGTTCAGGAAGGAGAGAGAACTGGAAATATTGTTGAGCATTATGATGTCTACCTGAATTACCGAAAACAGAGATCTTAAAATATAGTCCAAACACAGTAATTAGAGAAAAACATCATTATTAAATATGTGCAAGCAATACCGATAAATAGTGACTTATGAGAGCATCCATTATTTAGGCTTTATGTTTCAAACTGAATTTGTTGTTTACAAATATGTGAAGCTGTATGCCTCACGGTGAAAACAACAACATCAAATTAACCTGGATGTAATGATGGAGCTCAAAGTAACCCAGGAATCTACCTAAATTTTCTATACAAGTCGCATCACTTAAAGGGAGAGTGTTATGATTTAACATTTTGTATAGGGATCAGAGGCAGGTTTAAATTTGTGTGCCATGGCTATTTGGTAGTAAACTTCTTAGAATTCAATTGCTTTGTTGAGCAGGGCTCTAAGGCAGCATCTAGGCTCAGAGAGGAAGAGTGCAGTGATTCATTCATTCAACAGATATTTACAAAACACTCAGTAGGCACTCTACCAAGTGCTGATGCTGCAGCTCATGTGAAACTATCGATATCATTTAGTGGTGTCTGTCACAGGATGCCTGCATGCATGCGTGTGTGTGTGATTGTGTCTGGTGGGTCAGGGAAGTGGAGGCACATTGTCTTCATATTTCCATCTCTGAGCTAATGTGACTGTTCAGTTAGTGCCAGATTAATTCAAGCAATAGAGGTAATTGCTAATTGGCTCTCACATGCACTCCCATAAGAAGGATGTAGGTTTTGAAGTGCTTTCCCCTGATCATGATGAGTCCTGCAGAACTAACTATGCTTCATCCCTGTGACATGTGTTTTCAAGGAAACTAAAGGTGTTAATGGAGCACCATCTCCTTTTATGTTTCTCTTTCCCTAGCTCAGTCCTCTGGCTGCTTTGTAAAACTTTGCTTATTCTTATTAGGTCCCAGAGTCTATTGTCTTACACAGAATTTTCTCTTGTCTTAAAAAGCTGAAACTAGCAAATGGGAATGATATGAATGTCTCTCCTCTGGTTCCTCTAAGTTTTTTGGTTTTTAGTCCACCTAGGATGGAGCAGGAGGAATGCCACCTTTCCTTGTCAACTGCTTCAGGAGAAGTGGTGTGAAGACCTGCAGGATCTCCAAAGGGGCTCCTTCTTGGCTGGGACTCTGGGATGGGTTCCCCATAGAATCTGTACCATGAAACTCAAGTGAAATGGTAAACAGGACAAGGGGAGTCCTAGCAGGACCTACCTGGTCAATTTACCGGTTTCCCCTCTCCCTTTGTTCTTCTCGTCAGCCTGACTCTCCTGGCTCCCCCAGGCTCTCTCATTCCAGAGAGCACAGGACTTGCTTGGGAACTTCTCATGGTACAGTGGGCAACAAGTCAAGTACTGTGCCAACCTTGAGTAGTAAAGGGCTGTATAATGACAGTGGGCTCTTGCCAAAAATTAAAAAGAAAAATGAATTTATTTCCAAAGAAAAATAGGAAATGTGCTTTTACATTGTTCTTCATCCTTATTGTCTCTATGTCTATATGATAAATATGATAAGTCTAGGGACCGATTTTCCAAAATATTTTCTCTATTGGGACCCACAGAATATTTAGTACTCATAATTATACACACACACACACACAGATTTGGAACTAGATGTTAAAGTGCCATGCCTATCTGCTAAAAGACATCTCAGACCCATTATGGGAAACTTTTTAAAGCTGTTTATTGGGGTAAGGATCCTTTTGTTCTCTGAATGTTCATTATCTTGAGTCCCCAGTTGCATACGGAAGGAAAAGCCATTCTAACAAGGAAATTCTCAGTAATAATGTGACCACTTAGAAATCAGCCTCCACTCAAACAACCCTCCCTGTTTAACACCGGAGTTTTAACCCTGCCCATTGGGTCAATATCTTTAACATTTTCGGCTCTCAGTACGTCTCTGCTAATTTCAGGGTATTGGAAACATTTGACAACCCTAATGCAAATAAAATATAAATAGATTGCAAAGTAAATGCGCAAATCTTGCAGAAGATCCATGTTTTCATAAAGTTGTGGATAACACTCCGGAGCAAAGCCTTTGACAGCTGGAGATCTGGCAGAGCCGGATTAATTAAAAATGGAAGAAGAGGCAATTGAAAGTGCTGATGACAATATAGGTGTTTGAAAGAGAATTATTTGAACCATAAGAACGTGGATGTAATACCTGAGTATTTAAAAAATGATCTGGGGACTTCCCTGGTGGAGCAGTGGTTAAGAGTCCGCCTGCCAATGCAGGGGACACGGGTTCGATCCCTGTCCGGGAAGATCCACGTGCCTCAGAGCAACTAAGCCTGCCTGCCACCACCACAGAAGCCCGTGCGCCTAGAGCCCGTGCTCCGCAATAAGAGAAGCCACCGCAATGAGAAGCCTGCGCACCGCAAGGAAGAGTAGCCCCTGCTCGCTGCAACTAGAGACAGCCCGTGCGCAGCAACGAAGACCCAACGCAGCCAAAAATAAGTAAATAAATAAATAAATCTAATTTAAAAAAAAAGAGCTGCTTTATGCTCTTACTTCATGCCAAAAATGAAGTGAAAAATGTCAGAGTCCACAAGAAGTTTAGAAAATTTTAGTCCAACCATCTCACTTTTGACATGAAGACCCAGAGAGGTTGTACAAGGTCACGCTGTTGGTGGTGGAGCAGGACTGGACCGCAGGTCTGTCGACTTCGCCGGTTCTTCTGGTCACTCCAGCCAGTCGTGTTTGGTTCCATCTCATCCCCTTCCTCCCACCCATGAGCAGTTCCTGTTGGCCTCTTGTTCAAAACACACCTGGAATCTGACCACTTCTCTCCCCCCGAGTCTCTCCTCTGGATTGCTGCCATGGCTTTCTCACTGGCTTCCCACTGCCATCCTTGTCCCTGGGATGTCTACTCTCCACACAGCAACCATTGTGGTCCTTTTAATAAAACAGCTCAGACCTTATCCCTCCTCATCTCAAACCTTCCAGCGGCTTCTAATCTCCCTCAGAATAAAATCCCATGTCCTCCCTGAGGTTATAAAGCCCAACCACATATTGCTCTCTGATGTCATCTATCTTACTGTCCTCCTCCTGGACTGTGCTCCACTCCCCTGGCCTCTTTGGTCTTCTCAAGGCGTTTGCACTTCTCTCCCTCTGCCCAGAAGGCTGTTCCCCCAGATATCTCACTTTCTTTCAGTGCTTTTTGCATGTCCTGAGCACCCACTTTAAAAGAGCACTTCTCCTTGTCATCCTGTTTTTTGTTGTTGTTGTTTTTTGTTTTGGCCACGCCGAACGTCTCGCGGGATCTTAGTCCCCCGACTACGGATCAAACCCGTGCCCTCGGCAGTGAAAGCACAGAGTCCTAACCACTGGACCACCAGGGAATTCCCACCTTGTTATCATTTCCTACTAAATTATTCTTCACTCAAAAAATGATCAAGCTCTGACATAGATATGTTTATTATCTGCCTTCCCATATCAGAATATAAGTTCTGCGTTCATTGTATGTTTTTTTTTTAAGATTTTTATTTGATGAGGAACATTTCTTAAAGTCTTTTTATTGAATTCGTTACAATACTGTTTCTGTTTTATGGTTTGTTTGGGTTTTTTTGGGCCCTGAGGCATGTGGAATCTTAGCTCCCCAGCCAGGGATCGAACCCTCTGCATTGGAAGGCAAAGTCTTAACCACTGGACCTCCAGGGAGGTCCCACAAAATAACATTTTATTACACTTTTTTTTTTTGCTTTATAACAAATTTAATCAGTTATACATATACATATGTTCCCATATCCCCTCCCTTTTGTGTCTCCCTCCCACCCTCCCAATCCCACCCCTCCAGGCGGTCACAAAGCACCGAGCTGATCTCCCTGTGCTATGCGGCTGCTTCCCACTAGCTATCTACTTTACGTTTGGTAGTGTATATATGTCCATGCCACTCTTTCACTTTCTCACAGCTTACCCTTCCCCCTCCCCATATCCTCAAGTCCATTCTCTAGTAGGTCTGTGTCTTTATTCCTGTCTTACCCCTAGGTTCTTCATTACATTTTTTTAAATTCCATATATATGTGTCAGCATACAGTATTTGTCTTTCTCTTTCTGACTTACTTCACTCTGTATGACAGACTCTAGGTCCATCCACCTCATTACAAATAGCTCAGTTTCGTTTCTTTTTATGGCTGAGTAATATTCCATTGTATATATGTGCCACATCTTCTTTACCCATTCATCCGATGATGGACACTTAGGTTGTTTCCATCTCCGGGTTATTGTAAATAGGGCTGCTATGAACATTTTGGTACATGTCTCTTTTTGAATTATGGTTTTCTCAGGGTATATGCCCAGTAGTGGGATTGCTGGGTCATATGGTAGTTCTATTTGTAGTTTTTTAAGGAACCTCCATACCGTTCTCCATAGTGGCTGTACCAATTCACATTCCCACCAGCAGTGCAAGAGTGTTCCCTTTTTTCCACACCCTCTCCAGCATTTATTGTTTCTAGATTTTTTGATGATGGCCATTCTGACTGGTGTGAGATGATATCTCATTGTAGTTTTGATTTGCATTTCTCTAATGAGTAAAGATGTTGAGCATCCTTTCATGTGTTTGTTGGCAGTCTGTATATCTTCTGTGGAGAAATGTCTATTTAGGTCTTCTGCCCATTTTTGGATTGGGTTGTTTGTTTTTTTGTTATTGAGCTGCATGAGCTGCTTATAAATTTTGGAGATTAATCCTTTGTCAGTTGCTTCATGTGCAAATATTTTCTCCCATTCTGAGGGTTGTCTTTTGGTCTTGTTTATGGTTTCCTTTGCTGTGCAAAAGCTTTGAAGTTTCATTAGGTCCCATTTGTTTATTTTTGTCTTTATTTCCATTTCTCTAGGAGGTGGGTCAGAAAGGATCTTGCTGTGATTTATGTCTCAGAGTGTTCAGCCTATGTTTTCCTCTAAGAGTTTGATAGTGTCTGGCCTTACATTTAGGTCTTTAATCCATTTTGAGCTTATTTTTGTGTATGGTGTTAGGGAGTGATCTAATCTCATACTTTTACATGTCCCTGTCCAGTTTTCCCAGCACCACTTATTGAAGAGACTGTCCTTTCTCCACTGTACATTCCTGCCTCCTTTATCAAAGATAAGGTGACCATATGTCCGTGGGTTTATCTCTGGGCTTTCTATCCTGTTCCATTGATCTATCTTTCTGTTTTTGTGCCAGTACCATACTGTCTTGATTACTGTAGCTTTGTAGTATAGTCTGAAGTCAGGGAGCCTGATTCCTCCAGCTCCATTTTTCGTTCTCAAGATTGCTTTGGCTATTCGGGGTCTTTTGTGTTTCCATACAAATTGTGAAATTTTTTGTTCTAGTTCTGTGAAAAATGCCAGTGGTAGTTTGATAGGGATTGCATTGAATCTGTAGATTGCTTTGGGTAGTAGAGTCATTTTCACAATGTTGATTCTTCCAATCCAAGAACATGGTACATCTCTCCATCTATTTGTATCATCTTTAATTTCTTTCATCAGTGTCTTATAATTTTCTGCATACAGGTCTTTTGTCTCCTTAGGTAGGTTTATTCCTAGATATTTTATTCTTTTTGTTGCAATGGTAAATGGGAGTGTTTCCTTGATTTCACTTTCAGATTTTTCATCATTACTATATAGGAATGCCAGAGATTTCTGTGCATTAATTTTGTATCCTGCAACTTTACCAAATTCATTGATTAGCTCTAGTAGTTTTCTGGTAGCATCTTTAGGATTCTCTATGTATAGTATCATGTCATCTGCAAACAGTGACAGCTTTACTTCTTCTTTTCCCATTTGGATTCCTTTTATTTCCTTTTCTTCTCTGATTGCTGTGGCTAAAACTTCCAAAACTATGTTGAATAAGAGTGGTGAGAGTGGGCAACCTTGTCTTGTTCCTGATCTTAGTGGAAATGGTTTCAGTTTTTTACCATTGAGGACAATGCTGGCTGTGGGTTTGTCATATATGGCCTTTATTATGTTGAGGAAACTTCCCTCTATGCCTACTTTCTGCAAGGTTTTTATCATAAATGGGTGTTGAATTTTGTCGAAAGCTTTCTCTGCATCTATTGAGATGATCATATGGTTTTTCTCCTTCAATTTGTTATTATGGTGTATCACGTTGATTGATTTGCGTATATTGAAGAATCCTTGCATTCCTGGAATAAACCCCACTTGATCATGGTGTGTGATCCTTTTAATGTGCTGTTGGATTCTGTTTGCTAGTATTTTGTTGAGGATTTTTGCATCTATGTTCATCAGTGATATTGGCCTGTAGTTTTCTTTCTTTGTGACATCCTTGCCTGGTTTGGGTATTAAGGTGATGGTGGCCTCGTAGAATGAGTTTGGGAGTGTTCCTCCCTCTGCTATATTTTGGAAGAGTTTGAGAAGGATAGGTGTTAGCTCTTCTCTAAATGCTTGATAGAATTCGCCTGTGAAGCCATCTGGTCCTGGGCTTTTGTTTGTTGGAAGATTTTTTATCACAGTTTCAATTTCAGTGCTTGTGATTGGTCTGTTCATATTTTCTATTTCTTCCTGATTCAGTCTTGGCAGGTTGTGCATTTCTAGGAATTTGTCCATTTCTTCCAGGTTGTCCATTTTATTGGCATAGAGTTGCTTATAGTAATCTCTCATGATCTTTTGTATTTCTGCAGTCAGTTGTTACTTCTCCTTTTTCATTTCTAATTCTATTGATTTGAGTCTTCTCCCTTTTTTTCTTGATGAGTCTGGCTAATGGTTTATCAATTTTGTTTATCTTCTCAAAGAACCAGCTTTTAGTTTTATTGATCTTTGCTATCGTTTCCTTCATTTCTTTTTCATTTTTTTCTGATCTGATTTTTATGATTTCTTTCCTTCTGCTAACTTTGGGATGTTTTTGTTCTTCTTTCTCTAATTGCTTTAGGTGCAAGGTTAGGTTGTTTATTCGAGATGTTTCCTGTTTCTTAAGGTGGGATTGTATTGCTATAAACTTCCCTCTTAGAACTGCTTTTGCTGCATCCCATAGGTTTTGGGTCATCGTGTCTCCATTGTCATTTGTTTCTAGGTATTTTTAAATTTCCTCTTTGATTTCTTCAGTGATCACTTCGTTATGAAGTAGTGTATTGTTTATCCTCCATGTGTTTGTATTTTTTACAGCTCTTTTCCTGTAATTGATATCTAGTCTCATAGCATTGTGGTCGGAAAAGATACTTGATACAATTTCAATTTTCTTAAATTTACCAAGGCTTGATTTGTGACCCAAGATATGATCTATCCTGGAGAATGTTCCATGAGCACTTGAGAAAAATGTGTATTCTGTTGTTTTTGGATGGAATGTCCTGTAAATATCAATTAAGTCCATCTTGTTTAATGTATCATTTAAAGCTTGTGTTTCCTTATTTATTTTCATTTTGGATGATCTGTCCATTGGTGAGAGTGGGGTGTTAAAGTCCCCTATTATGATTGTGTTACTGTCGATTTCTCCTTTTATGGCTGTTAGTATTTGCCTTATGTATTGAGGTGCTCCTATGTTTGGTGCATAAATATTTACAATTGTTATATCTTCTTCTTGGATCGATCCCTTGATCATTATGTAGTGTCCTTCTTTGTCTCTTCTAGTAGTCTTTATTTTAAAGTCTATTTTGTCTGATATGAGAATTGCTACTCCAGCTTTCTTTTGATTTCCATTTGCATGGAATATCTTTTTCCATCCCCTTACTTTCAGTCTGTATGTGTCTCTAGGTCTGAAGCGGGTCTCTTGTAGACAGCATATATATGGGTCTTGTTTTTGTATCCATTCAGCCAATCTGTGTCTTTTTGTGGGAGCATTTAGTCCATTTACATTTAAGGTAATTATCGATATGTATGTTCCTATTCCCATTTTCTTAATTGTTTTGGGTTCGTTATTGTAGGTCTTTTCCTTCTGTTGTGTTTCTTGCCTAGAGAAGTTCCTTTAGCATTTGTTGTAAAGCTAGTTTGGTGGTGCTGAACTCTCTCAGCTTTTGCTTGTCTGTAAACGTTTTAATTTCTCCATCAAATCTGAATGAGATCCTTGCTGGGTAGAGTAATCTTGGTTGCAGATTTTTCTCCTTCATCACTTTAATTATGTCCTGCCACTCCCTTCTGGCTTGTAGAGTTTCTGCTGAGAGATCAGCTGTTATCCTGATGGGGATTCCCTTGTGTGTTATTTGTTGTTTTTGCCTTGCTGCTTTTAATATGATTTCTTTGTGTGTAATTTTTGACAGTTTGATTAATATGTGTCTTGGCGTATTTCTCCTTGGATTTATTCTGTATGGGACTCTCTGTGCCTCCTGGACTTGATTAACTATTTCCTTTCCCACATTAGGGAAGTTTTCAAGTATAATCTCTTCAAATATTTTCTCAGTCCCTTTCTTTTTCTCTTCTTCTTCTGGAACCCCTGTAATTCGAATGTTGGTGCGTTTAATATTGTCCCAGAGGTCTCTGAGACTGTCCTCTGTTCTTTTCATTCTTTTCTCTTTATTTTGCTCTGCAGCAGTTATTTCCACTATTTTATCTTCCACCTCAGTTATCCGTTCTTCTGCCTCAGTTATTCTGCTATTGATCCCATCTAGAGTATTTTTTATTTCATTTATTGTGTTTTTAATCGATGCTTGATTCATCTTTAGTTCTTCTAGGTCCTTGTTAACTGTTTCTTGCACTTTGTCTATTCTATTTCCAAGATTTTGGATCTTGGAAATAGAATCTTGGATCATCTTTACCATCATTATTCTGAATTCTTTTTCAGGTAGACTGCCTATTACCTCTTCATTTGTTAGGTCTGGTGGGTTTTTATCTTGCTCCTTCTCCTGCTGTGTGTTTTTCTGTCTTCTCATTTTGCTTATGTTACTGTGTTTGGGGTCTCCTTTTTGCAGGCTGCAGGTTCGTACTTCCCGTTGTTTTTGGTGTCTGTCCCCAGTGGCTAAGGTTGGTTTAGTGGGTTGTGTAGGCTTCCTGGTGGAGGGGACTAGTGCCTGTGTTCTGGTGGATGAGGTTGGATCTTGTCTTTCTGGTGGGCAGGTCCACGTCTGGTGGTGTGTTTTGGGGTGTCTGCGGACTTTTTATGATTTTAGGCAGCCTCTCTGCTAATGGGTGGCGTTGTGTTCCTGTCTTGCTAGTTGTTTGGCATAGGGTGTCCAGCACTGTAGCTTGCTGGTCGTTGAGTGAAGCTGGGTGCTGGTGTTGAGATGGAGGTCTCTGGAAGATTTTCGCTGTTTGATATTATGTGGAGCTGGGAGGTCTCTTGTGGACCAGTGTCCTGAAGTTGGCTCTCCCACCTCAGAGGCACAGCACTGACTCCTGGCTCCTCAATTTGGGATGATTTGTTGTCTATTCATGTATTCCACAGATGCAGGGTACATCAAGTTGATTGTGGAGCTTTAATCCGCTGCTTCTGAGGCTGCTGGGAGAGGTTTCCCTTTCTCTTCTTTGTTCTCACAGCTCCTGGGTCTCAGCTTTGGATTTGGCCTCTGCGTGTAGGTCGCCGGAGGGCGTCTGTTCTTCGCTCAGACAGGACAGGGTTAAAGGAGCAGCCTCTTCGGGGACTCTGGCTCACTCACGCCGGGCGGGAGGGAGGGGCACGGAGTGCGGGGCGAGCCTGCAGCGGCAGAGGTCGGCGTGACGTTGCACCAGCCCGAGGCGCACCGTGCATTCTCCCAGGGAAGCCGCCCCTGGATCCCGGGACCCCGGCAGTGGCGTGCTGCACAGGCTCCCGGAAGGGCGGTGTGGACAGTCACCTGCGCTCGCACACAGGCTTCTTGGCGGCGGCAGCAGCAGCCCCAGCGTCCCACGCCCGTCACTGGGCTCCACGCTTTCAGCCGCGACTCGCGCCCGTCTGTGGAGCCCCTTTAAGCAGCGCTCTTAATCCCCTCTCCTCGCGCACCAGAAAACCAAGTGGGAAGAAAAAGTCTCTTGCCTCTTCGGCAGCTCCAGAGTTTTCCCGGACTCCCTCCCGGCTAGCTGTGGCACATTAGCCCCCTTCAGGCTGAGTTCTCGCCGCCAGCCCCAGTCCTCTCCCTGCGCTCTGACCGAAGCCCGAGCCTCAGCTTCCAGCGCCGCCCGCCCAAGCCTCTCGGGCTGGTGAGTGCCGCTCGGCACCGATCCTCTGTGCGGGAATCTCTCCGCTTTGCCCTACCCAGGTATGTGGGGAGTTTCTTGCCTTTTGGGAGGTCTGGGGTCTTCTGCCAGCGTTCCGTAAGTGTTCTGTAGGAGTTGTTCCACGTGTATCTGTATTTCTGGTGTATCCGTGGGGAGGAAGGTGATCTCCGCGTCTTACTCTTCCGCCATCTTACCCGGAAGTCCCATTGTATGTTTTTTTAGAGGTGTTTTGATTCTTATTTATTTTTTGCCTTGTTATGCAGCATGTGGGATCTTAGTTCCCCTACCAGGGATCGAACCCATGCCCCCTGCATTGGGAGCACGGAGTCCTAACCACTGGACTGTCAGGGAAGTCCCTCATTGTGTGCTTTTAATCTATGCACCAGGCAGCTGTGTCTTCTTTGTTTGTAGGTACTGTTAGAGCAGTAACGCTGCTAGGAGATGCTAAATAAGTAATTCTTGAATAAACAAAGAAATAAATAAAATGAACGATGAAACAAGTTATATTATCTATATTGGGGTTACATATAAGACAACTGTTTTAAAAGTTAGACTGTTTGCCAGGTTTCTTCCCCCAGCAGCATTTCATCTTGTGGTGCATTTATCTGTCCCCTGCGGTCACCCCCTCCACCCCGTGCTCTTTGCCAGGGTGAAGCCTCACCCCCTGGGAACCAGAAGACCATTTGGATCTCTGCTTCTCAGTCTTGGTGAAGAGATGGGGGCAAAGTCACTCAGAGCTTCAAGATCACAGACTAGCAAGGGCGCTTGGGGTCCTGCTCACCCAGAGCCATTGGGGCTGGGACGAAATTATATAGATGAAGAACTTTTTAAAAATTGAAGTAGAGTTAATTTACAATGTTGTGTTAGTTTCAAGTGTACAGCAAAGGGATTCAGTTATATATATATTATATATACCTATTCTTTTTCAGATTCTTTTCCATTATAGGTTATTACAAGATATTGAATATAGTTCCCAGTGCTATTTGGTAGGTCCTTGTTGTTTATCTGTTTTATATATCGTAGTGTGTATGTGTTAATCCCAAACTAGGACATAAAACATTTTTTTTTTTTTAAATTTAGAATTTTGGCAGCTCTTTAGGTCAGAGATTACCTATGCAGTTTCTGGTCATTTGGCCCTCCTTGTTCTCCTTTATTTTGGCCACAAAAAAGAAGGGAAATTTCCCCTAAGTTGTCAGACTTGTAGTGAGAAAAGAGGTTGAAATTCCTGCTCGAAATCAGCTTCCTTGGATTTTTTGCTTTTCTTTCTTTTCTTTTTTTTTTTTTTTGGTGGGCATGGTGTGGTGGTGGAGAATTGGGCAGAAGAGGGAAGCTTTTGTGTTAAGATGCATGTACTGTTTGGGGACATTCGTTTTGAAAGTTTGGGAAACATTTAAGGACTGATTTTTTTTAAAATTATCAATTAGCATGGGATAAGGGAAATTTAGGGGATATGTGAGGTGAGGAGATGGGGAACTCGGCTAAGAGTAAGAGCAGTTATTACAGCTGAAGGAAGTTAGGCCAAGTGTCAGGAAGAAGTGTGTGATGCACCGAGAGAACTGGGGCGGCATCACACCAGAGCAGACGAGGAGCTGGGTCGCTCTCTTCTCAGGGGCATGGGTGTCTGGGAGCAGAAGATGACTCGAGGTGACCATTTGGCTTGTATAACCCTGGATTCTGAGTTATTCTATGAAATTTCAGGGTCAACTCATTTTGGTGGCAATTGATCTGACAAATTGGCACCTGGAAGATCTTCAGCATAGGAAGATTCTGTGGTATTTCCAGTCCCTTCCTCCACCACAGAATCAGCTTGGTAGAGTTTGGAGCATGGTGCTAAAACTCCATCTCCTTCCCTTGGCTTTGCCTGGTAAACACTTGCCGGTAACACTGCAGTGTGGAATTTCCCTGCACTACAGAACGAAAGCGAGCCCAGCCCTCTCCTCAAACCTCCGTCCTGATGGAAAGACGAGTGAGCCTACCAACCACCATCTCGAGCAGCTTCCCGAGCCCCACAATGTGAGGACAAGGTAATGAAGTCCAATTTTGCACACTTCAGATCCATTAGTAGCAATTACCTTTCTCGAGGTGTTTTGAGTTAGTTTTAACATAGCATTCTTACAGTTGGTGGATAATGACAGTAATAATGTACACAACATTTTCAAGTCACTGTTTTTAGCTACAATAACACCATTAGTAGGTCTATTTAACAGATGCATTTCATGCTAAAAGTTAAGGTTCTTGTGATTTCTTTCCCTTCCCCCATGCAAACCTTCGCTGCTATTTCATTCAATGGAGATTTTTTACTCCAATTTTTCAGAGATATTTTTCTTATTCTGGGTTTTCCTATTGAAATGAGATGGTTGTGTTAACTGGTTTGATCTAGAATTATTAATTGTTTTAGCTGTTCTTATTTAGCTGTTCTTTTCATGATATGCAAGCTGACCCAGAAATCCAAAACTCACAAAAATGGGAATTGCATGTGTTTTCTAAAACTCATTTGGGAAAATCTATGAGCGATTACTAGGCTTTACATGGTGCCTTCAAGGCAGAGAGATGACCATTGAGCTGTCCAGGGGAGAAATCTCTCAGAAGCGGGATTCAATTTATTCTAGTGACTCCATCGAGGGGTGTGTGTGTGTGTGTGTGTGTGTGTGTGTGTGTGTGTGTATGTGTGTGTTAGCTCCTCTGATAATCCAGATCCCACCTCTCCCACCTTCTCCTGGAAGCCATCTTTAATCACCCCAGCCACCAGAGAGCTCTTTTCTTCTCAAGCCTTGCATCTTTGTTATCTATAATCCTTTTTTAAAAAAATTTATTTTATTGAAGTATAGTTGATTTACAATGTTGTGTTAATTTCTGCTGTACAGCAATGTGATTGTTATATATATTCTTTTTCATATTCTTTTCCATCATGGTTTATTACAGGATATTGAATATAGACAAAGCTGTATCTGTAATCCTTTTTGGACACCCGTCTACACCCCCTCCTTCCATCCTCCCCTCTTGTTGTGTTATTTAGTCTCCATTTTGTAGCTGGTCAATCATGTGTCTCATCCTCCCATATTAGATTCCTAGGCTGCCATAACAAAGTAACACTAACCAAGTGGCTTAAAACAACAGAAATTTATTCTGGAGGCTAGAAATCTGAAACTAAGGAGTTGGCAGGGCCGTGATCCCTCTGAAGCCTCTAGAAGAGGATCCTTTCGTGCCTCTTCCAGGCTTCCTAGATTTTTGGTGGCATAATTCCAGTCTCTGCTTCTGTCTTCATGTGTCTTCTCCTTGTGTATCTCTGTCTTTTTACTTGACCTTTTTTATAAGGACACTAGTCATATTGAATTAGGGGCCCACCCTAATGACCTCTTCTTAACTTGATTACATTTGTAAAGACCCTATTTCCAAATAACATCACATTTGCAGATAACAGGGGTTTGGATTTCAACATTTCTTTTTAGGTAAGATGATTCAACTCATAACACCCCTCAACTAAACTGTAACCTTCTTAAAGCCTAGTGTATTTGATGTACTCCCTGAAACAGTGTTTCCTAAAACCTTGGCTATGGAACAGGAAAACTTAGGTTCTTGGTTAAAGAGTGTCCTATTGTCAAACACATTAGAGGTACATGATATCGGGAGTCCCTGACCTGGAGACTTAAGATGGCTCTTAGCCTATTAGAGCTGAGAAATCTTGCTATTAAGACACTTGCTTAAGTAAAACTTATTTTCACTAGCTTTTTTCACCACAGGGACTTTCTTTTCTCTCCAAGTTTCCTTCATTAACAGCAATGGAAACTATCAATACTGTGGGGGAATATAGGCCCATTGAATGTTGTTTCTGCCACATGAATTGCCCCAAATGATGTAAGCAGAGTATTATGGCATTCAGTTGAGTAATTTTTCTTTTTTTTTGTATAACATGAAACGGGCACCGAAGAATGGGAGCGATTTTAAAAGACTAAATTCTGAGTGATACTCAAATTCGGTCAAGAGTTGGACAGAATGTCTGCAAGTCCCCCCTGCCCCCAGGCTCAGTCCACTCACCTGACCTCTGTATGGTGTGTTTCTGCATTTGAAATGGGGACAAGAATAGACCTTAAAAATGTACAGTGCATAATTACTATTTGAGCCCAGTAATTCAACCGGGAAAATCAATGAAGTCAGTGAGCCCTTATGCTATTCTGTGCTTTCATTCACAGTGAATTTAAATGATGTGATGGAATGGTGAGCTGCCTGGGGAAAATTTGATTTTCTGCTTATATTTAAAGGAACATAATGATGATAATTTCCCAACAACAATAAAAAATCATCTTTTTGACCCTTCCAACACCATGTGAGTTCATTATGCATCTTTTTGGAAAAAGTTTAATCAGGTGGACTTTTCAGCAAACTTGTGATAGTTGTTTCTTTTCCCTCTCTTCCCATTGGTGTGCTTTGGGGAGTACAAGTCCATTTCGGTGCTAGCCTGAGGAAAATCTAGGAAGGTCAGTCTCCTGGCGGAAATGTCACACATTATATTGCAGAGCCAAATAAAAATGATTTTGGAATCATGGGTGTGTCATGGATTAAAATGAAGCTGGTATATTTATCACAAATAAATACATGAGAGTGCTCTTTCATAAAAAGCATTGTTAGTTTTTTAAAATATACAACTTGGAATTGATTGCAAGTTCCCTTTAAATAGTAAATAATCCTGGTGTATTTCAGTTAAGATTTATTTTACAGATATCTGATTTCCATACCACTTTTTGGATTGTTTCAGATTTGTAGAGCGTTTAAGAGCATGGGCTTTGAAGTCAGATGGACTTGTGTTCAAATATTAACCGACTTCACTCCTTACTACTGCTGTGAGCTTGTGCAGATGAGCTTCAGTTTTCTTATCTGTAAAATGGGAATAACGACACCTACCTCAGACAGTTACGGTAGGGACTATGTTAGATGATGTACTTAAAGCTCTGTTCTTGATTTGTAAAGAGTTTAGCTTAATGCCCAGTGTGTACACATGACATATAGCTTAGCTCATTGCTCAGTAAATGTAGCTGCTATTATTATCTGCTACCTTATAATCATTTACGATTTTCATCATTTAAGAAATACTTCCTGAGTGTCTGTTATGTGCCAGGTACTATTGAAATTGCTGGGGATATAACAGAGAACAAATAATTTCTTGCCCGCTTGTCTTTCTTCTCTTTTCCTAGTTCTAGGCTTCAACAACCGACTATGCATTCTCCTTTTGTACAAAGATGCCCATTTTCCAGGGGGATAAATATCATTGATATTAAGGGCAATGTCTTAGCTCAGGCTGCCATAACAAAATACCACGGTTTAGGTGGCTTTAATGAAAATAAATTTTTATTTCTCACAGTTCTGGAGGCTGGCAGTCTAAGATCAAGGTGTTGGCGAGGTAGGTTTCATTCTGAGTCCTCTTCTCTTAGCTTGTAGACAGCCTCCTTCTTGCGAAGTCCTCACATGGTGGGGAGATAGATAGATCAGTTTTTTCTATAAAGGACATGAATTCTATCAGATCAGGGTCCCACCCTTAGGATCTCATTTAACCTTAATAGCCTCCAAGACAGCTCTATCTCCAAATACAGTCACATTGGGGGTGGGGCTTCAAAATCTGAATTTTGGGGGAACACAAACATTCAGTCCATAACAGGGAGGAAGTGACATATTAAGAGTTCAGTTTTTTTTTTTTTTTTTTTTTTTACCAGAATGGAGACTGTGCTCATTTAGCTAAAATAAAATGTCACCCCTCTCTTAGAAGAAACCCAGCAGTTGCTGTCATTTTTCATAACGAGGTATATAACCTAGCAGAGTTACCCTAGATGTTGTGGTAACATCTACCAGAGGACCAGGACCGCATCCCAAGGACCTCCATGGAGATGATTTTACCAGATTGCACTTTAACATGAGACGCTTTAGGAGGAGACAGTCACCTGCAGGTCCTCAGCAAGGCCGCCCTAGGCAAGGCCGCCCTAGGCATGTTATGTTCTGTACAAGGCCTCCCGCCTAAGGGGGCGAACGAGGGCTGAAATCCAGCTGGGCACCTCTTGCCGAGCCATGTGCCCTCCTGGTCACGCTGGTCTGGAGAAGTGTGTCCTTTTTTCATTCACACGGAAGTGCCTGTGGGCTGACAGCAGCCTCCTTACTGCATGGGTGTGATTGGATATTGAACAATGTCTTCTCTGTCCTCAGGAGAAATTTCTGTCCAGTGTGAGTATCAGAAATAGTTGTGCTTCCCTTGGGCTCCTGGTTGGTTTTGTGTTATGGGTACTTACAACTGTGCTGTCCTCTTCCCTTGGACTCTGAGGAAGCTTAGAATCAGGTTGGAGTTTCCTCTCTAGTTAGTAGATGGGATTTCACAGTAGGCCTTCTGTGTGCCACTGGCCCTTATCACATGGGATTCCTGGCCACTCTGAGTGCTCTGGGTGGGGTGGGAGACCTTATAAAGTTGTTAATTTGAGAACATGTTCTGTGCATCGCTCGGTCTAGGTCATAAATTGTGTTTCGGTCTGCTTACTTTAGGAGAGTATTATAAGTTTGCGTTCATTCCATATGTATTTGTTGAGTATCTTACTGTGTGCTGGTCACAGGGTAGGGGTGAAGACAAACAGGCTAGGACTCTACCTTCCGGAGCTTGTATGCTAATTAGGGAGGGGAGGCAGGTAAACGGGCAAGGTGATGAGAGTCTGGAACAGTGCCCTCCAGGAAGCGAGCAAGATGCTGCCTTGAAAAGTTACTGTGTGTGGGGAGGGGTAAGAGGGGTTTCTTTATTTTTTTATTTTTAAAATATCTTTAAAATTTTTATTGGGGTATAGTTGATTTACAGTGTTGTGTTAGTTTCAGGTGTAAGAGGGGGTTCTTTAGACAGAGAAAGCAGGGAAGGCTTCTTAAAGAGCATTAATTTAGATAATGTAAGTTAAGTCCTGACACATGGTGCCTGACACATGGTAAGCCCTCAATTCATGGTAACTGCTATTATTATTATTATTTTTTTTTGCGGTATGCGGGCCTCTCACTGTTGTGGCCTCTCCCGTTGCGGAGCACAGGCTCCGGACGCACAGGCTCAGCGGCCATGGCTCACGGGCCCAGCTGCTCCGCAGCATGTGGGATCTTCCCGGACCGGGGCACGAACCCGTGTCCCCTGCATCAGCAGGCGGACTCTCAACCACTGCGTCACCAGGGAAGCCCTGCTATTATTATTATTATTATTAACTGTCTCCTTGCCTTCATCATAGGCTGCTCAGTGCATGAAGGCAAGAGGAAAATGCATGGCTTTGCTGATGTGCCAGCACTGGAAGGTCGGGGAGCTCCGGTTCATAATCACTGATCATGCATTTTCCCTCTTGCCATCTTGAAAGGCAGGCTTTCCTTGTTGGGTGGTACTACGCAGCTTTGCTGGACATCTCATCTTGGGTTTGTCATTTGAGCCCTCTCTCCAAACCATCATCCCCAAGTATTAATCTGCTGCAACTGTCCAGTCTCTTTCAATCTGTATTTTCCTGCTGGTTATCGAAGTACAAGTTTCAATTTATGTTCATTTAGAACCAAATGCATTTAAATCCTGAATTAATATGGGGGCAATGAAGAGCTGAAGGCCCTTCTTTGCAGAGATGACATTCAGTGCTCAGAAGAGTTATTCAATGGATTGAAATATATCTCCTCTAACTTCATGTTTTTGAGCACACTCTGAGTTTCTAGAATAGCCAGCCTGTCTGGTGGAAGAGGAGGGGGAAGGATTAGAGCCTGAGGCTGGGAGTTTTGGTGAGTATAAGAGGTTGGCTTCGCTGTACTCCGAGGAATGATGCAAGGCAATGAAGTACAGGAGCTAAGCTCGGGGAAGTAGCTGGAAAAGAGTTGGGCCTCCATCTTGCCCACAACTCAGCGCCTTCCCTTGGTTACCTAAGGGAATCCACTTATGACTCTATTACCCGGTAAATTAGGAGAGCGATTCAGTCACGTATATTTATCATGAAGAGAACTGAAGATAATTAATACACTGCATTGAATGCAAATTGCACCCACAGCACTTATCTCATTTTCAATGAGCACAAATGTTACAGCACTGCAGGCTTGTTATGGTTTTACCATGGGCTGGGTAATTAATTTCTGTGAGTCACATAGCAGGCACCTGGTAATGCCGTTTATTAATAAATGTCACCCCAGGTATCGGTTTGTTAGAAGAGGTAAATAAATGGAATGCGCAGTTGTCTGCCCTGTGCAAATCTATTTTTACACCTCACTGAGTCTTTTCACTTGTTTGTTTATTGACTAGAGTGACTACTGGGCTTACAATTGCAAACGAAGGAAAATCCCCACCCTTAATGTGGCCTCCAAAGGGGATTCCTTTTTCTTCCCCCTCAGGGATGCTGAGGCCTGTGAGTGGAGTGGAGAAGAGTTCGTTGTAGATGGGTTTCTGTTGCTTCAGAAGGCATTTCCCCAGATGAGGCCCATGGGAGGAGGGTCAGAAAGGAGAGAGCCCTCCTGCAGTCCCCCACCCCACATCTGATCACAGACTCACGTGGGCGCCGCTGGTCACGCTGCCCCGTCTGTGAATCCTTGGGGAGCAAGAGCTCTTACTGAGCCCCCGTCGCGTCTCATCCCTGCCCTCTTTCACTGGCCTAGTTCTCATCTATACTCTTAGCTACCCCTCGGGCCTGTGACAAGAAAAGGTGGGTGGGATTTGGAGGCTTTGACAAGTGTGGCTTCTTGAGCCAAAGTCTCCTATTTCTCTGAGCTTTTTCATGTTTCTGAATGTGGGCGTCCTCTTTCCATATGGGCAGGTGACATTCGTTTGTTTGTTGTTAAAACAAAACAAAACAAAACCCGAATTAGCAGATTCTGACTGTATACCTACTATAGTTCAGACACTTTCCAGAGCTGGAGGGCTGGCTCTTGGCTCCGATTCCATTTTATCAATGCTCTTGTGTTGACACCAGTTTTGCCCAGTAAACAGTTTCCTCTTTTTGTCCTGAACCACCTGGGACCTTCATCAGAAATCAGCAATTCCCACCCTACATTTTGAATTTTGTGGCCCCTTGAGTACCCTTCAGGGCCCTATGTGAAGAGCCACTGTGATTTGCTTAACTGAGTTAATACATGGAAAGCGCTGACCACAACGCCTGGTTTGGTGTGTACCCAGGGACTTAGCTGTGATTAGCGTGTCTTGTTATCAGCACTGGTTACATTGTCTCATCAGCTCCAGCCACGTCAGAGAGTTTGAGTGCCTTGGAGAACATCAGGTAGGGAGGGAAGTCTGGGAGTGGAAGGGAGTTTCAGTTTTGAGGTTTTAGCTTTAAACAGGGTGCTCAAGAAAGGCCTCTCTGAGAAGGTGCCATCTGAGTAGACATGAAGGAGGTTGGAATCTAGCTCTTGATGTCTGGGAAGGAAACTTCTAAACAGAGGGCAGAGGAAATGTGAAGACACTGAGACAGGAGGCTGCCTGGAGCCCCAAGGAGACCAATAAGGCCGTGATGGGATGAAAGGAAGCCTCAGAAGGTGGATGGCTAGGTCAGGCAGGACCTTGTGGGCTTCCAAGAACTCTGTATTTTACTCTGAGATAGGGCACCACAGGAAGATGTTGAGCAGAAGAGTGACTTCGGTTTTAAAAGAATTGCTCTTGCCTTTATGTTTAGAAATAGACCGTAGAAGGACAATGGCAGAAGCAGAGAGGCCAGTGAGGAGGGTGTATTCGTTTCTTACTGCTGCTGAAATAAATTGCCACAAATTTAGTGGCTTAAGATAACATAAATACATTAATTTACAGTTATGGAACTCAGAGTCCTAAAATCAAGGTGCAGCAGGGCTGCGTCCCTTCTGGAGGTTTTAGAGGAACATCCACTTCCTTGACTTTTCCAGCTCCTAAAGACCACCTGCATCCCTTGACTCATGCCTTCTTCCTCCATTTTCAAAGCCAGCAGCACAGCATCTCCCAATCTTTCTCTCTCTGACATCTGCTTCCATTGTCACAGTTCCTTCTCTGACTCTGACTCTCCTCCTTCCCATGTAAGGGCCCTGGTGATTATATTGGGTCCATCTGCATAATCCAGGACAATCTCCCTGCTTAAGGTCCTTCATTTAATCACAGCTGCAAAGTCCTTTTTGCCATGTAAGGTAACATTCACAAGTTTTGGGGGTTAGGATGTGTTCATCTTTTGGAAGGCCAGGGTTCTGACCACCTTAGAGGTTAATGCGTTCATGCAAAGGATGAAGGTGGCTTGGGTGAAAGTGGTGAGATGCAGTTGGATCATGGTGATGTATCATGCTGCCTTATAATTGGGGCCAAGTTCACCATGGAAGCTTCCATAATTCTCTGGGCCTGTGGCATGGGTGCCCCCTTTTTCATTATCATTTCAACTGACTTGGGGTCTGTTTCTCACCCCAGTAGTTCTCCCAGAGACAGGAACTGTAGACAGCTGTAGTGGGAAGGGACTTCAGAAGCTATCAAATCCTCATTATTAATTTATAAATTACTGCTTTGTCCTGGGCCCACTGAAAATATCTTGGATTTTTTTTTTTTTTTTTTTTTTTTTTTTTTTTTTTACCAACTTTATCTGGTTATTCTTTCATTCACTCATCAGCATTTTCTGGGCACCTGTGGAGTGTACTGCTCTGTGCTATGTAAAAATAGAAATAGAATATGTAAGAGTCATGTTCCTTCTCCTTGGGAGATAAGGATCTATTTGCAATCTATTTGGAAGGAATCAGGGAATAATTATAGAACTAAATATAAGTGAGTAAAAAAATGAAACACAGGACTTATGCATCAATACCAAAGGAGGGAGGAATGTAGAGAGGCTTCTTGGAAGAAGTAACAGGTCATGGATTTTAATTTTTTTAATTGGGCGACAGTCGAAGAATTGCCAGCTTTTAATTTTGCTAAGAATGGATATTAGAAAAATTCTTACACTCTCTTACTACCATCATTTCATAGTAGGTAGGATATCTAAGATATTTAAAGGACATGTTCTCAGAATAAACGGGGAGTCCATCAAATTAAACATATTTGGCTTTATACAAACTCAGTGTTTTGACTTTATTTTTCTCCTTTCACTGAGGGTCACTGTGGATTGGTACAGGTCTCTAAACCTCAGCCTAGAGACAAAAGACTGAGTTGTTTGTAGTTTGGACTTCTGACTTCATTGAACACGATTATCTCCCTGTATTTCTTTGGGTTCTGACTTCAGAGAGCTGGTGACCAGATGTCTAGGATCTGCTGTCTCACTTGTGGATCTTCTAAAACCTTGTCACTGATTACTGGCTCATTCACCAGAGGGAGGCTTGGGAGGCAGAGGAGGGAAGAGAAATATAGACCTGTTTGTGTTGTTGTCATCAGGTAGTTGGCTCCAATGATAATCTAATTATACACTGAGATTTGGGGGTTCTCTATTGTTCAGTCATCATGCTCATATTAGTTTCCTGGGGCTGCTGTGATAAAGGACCACAGACCAGGTAGCTTAAAACAACACAGACTTACTCTCTTGCAGTTCTGGAGGCTGGAGTCTGAAATCAAGGTGTCAGCTGGGCCATGCTCCCCGTGAAAGCTCTAGAGAAGCCTTCCTTGACTTCCTAACTTGGTGTGGTTTGCTGACAATCCTTGGTGTTCCCTGGCCTACAGCTGCATCACTCCAGTCTCTGCCTCTGTCATCAATTGGTGTTCACCCTGTGGGTCTGTATTTCTATTTGTCTCCTCTTCTTTTAAGAACATCAGTTATTGAGTCAGTTTAGGACCCACTCTAATCCAGTGGCACCTCACCTTAACTAATTACACCTACAAAGACCATATTTCCAACTGATGTCACATTCTGAGGTTCCTGTGGACATGAATTTTGGGGAAACACTGGTATGAGCCGAATTGTGTTCTCTCAAAATTCACATGTTGAAACCCTAAGCCCTGGCACCTCAGAGTATGACTTTGGAGATAAAGCCTTTAAAGGTAAAGTTAAAGTGAGATCATGTGGGTGAGCCCCAGTCCAATATGACTGGTGTTCTTATAAGAAGAGGAGATTAGAGACAGCAGGAGTGTGCACACAGACAGGAAAGACCACATGAAGACATAGCCAGTAGGGGGGTATTTACAAGCCAAAGAGAGAGGCTTAGATCTTGGACTCCCAGCCTCCAGAACTATGAGAAAATAAATTTTTGTTGTTTAAGTTGCCCAGTCTGTGGTATTTTGTTATGGTAGCCCAAGCTGACTAATCTAAACAATATTCAACCCGGCACAAGGCCTGATAGCCTTTATTTTTAGCTTAGATAACCCAGTGTATGATGGAGGCATCCCCAAATAGATTTCAAGATGTCTGTGTTATACCTGTACCTTTTGTTATCATTCGCTCCATGTCTATTCCTACCTATGGAGTAGATATGCTGCTCTTAGAGGCTGGGCTGGTGGGGAAGGGTGTGAGGGCTTTTACACAAGATGCTGTGAGACAGAGGACCCCAGATAGATGTCTGGAGGCCACTGTCACTGGGGAAATTCTGCTCAGGTAGATTATGGATTTGCCACGTGGAGTTCTTTGTAGTCCCTGGTTCACCTGATGTGTGTACACTTTGGGGAGGGGCAGATATGTGGGGGAGGGTTGGGGTGAGGCGGGGGCTGTAACACCACCAGTTTCCCTGCTCCCAGCCTCATTATCCCTCTCCGAGGACCTCAGTCTCCCAGGCCAGCCCTGCCCCCTTTCTGCACCCAGTAAACATTGCTGGTTTGCTTTCTCATGAATATGGATTTCCATCATCCCTCACCAGGGATAGATGTTGGGGGCAGAGCTGTTGATTACATTTCCAGCCAATCATTGCCCATTAGCAGGGAAGAGTGGTGGGCATTATGCCTCTTCAGTGAGGAGCCATTTGCATTTGGTTGGGCCCCGCTTTCTTTCTGAGCATCCATGGACCCTCAGCGCACTCAATTACTCCTGCATCCGGCTCTTCCTCTATGATGCTCTTTTGCTTTCTAAGTGTCTTGATTGGATTCGCCAAATAGCTTGGTGCTAACTACAGCTGTTTAGCATATCCCTGGGTGGAGGGTGATAAGGACATCAGGGCTCCGGGTGGCTGTAACCAGCAGGGAACAAATACCTTTTCCTTTCTGCTCACACTTCTCCCCCGTCCCCTACTGAAAGAATCCCCTGTTGTTTGGAGGGAATAACCCCAGCAAGCAGTGGGGTACATGCTCGTACATTTTGCCTCTTTTTAGGGGAGGGCTGGAGGTCCTTCACTCCAGCCTTCTCTGCCTAGTGCCCTTGTCCCTGAGGACTTGGTTTCCTGGCTGCTTCTTGGGAGGGTCTGGGGGGTGTGGCAAGGATAGATGCTGAGTTTCCCTCACTACCTCCACTTCCGAGAAAGAGGGTGTGAGTTGGTCTAAGGAGAGTCCATTGGGAATACAGTTTTCCCTCCTTTCCTGGATATTCCATCAGAGTCATTGGTTTGGGGGAAAATGGAGGCTTAACCCATGGGACAGGCATTTTCACACCTTGTTTACAAACCCTCACAATCGATAACGTGTGAAGACAACTGGGAATGACAGGGTCTCTTTCTTTCGCAGGATCTTGTTATTTCTAACCCCCTTCTGCTACCCAGGGCCCTTTGGAAAGCCATTCTCCAGAGTCAGGAACATTTCTTTGCTCTTGTTAAGGCTGGAGCCATTTTCCCTCCCTCCTCTGGGCATGCCTGGGTGCCCACCCTCCTGGCCCCCTGCTCCCCTCTCTGCTGTGTTACTAAGGATGCTGTTTTGTTTTCTTTTCCTCCTTTGTTTTGCCTCTTCAAGAAAATGAAAGTAAGCACCTTAGAAAGAGAGAGAGGGCGGCAGAGGGGGAAGAGACAGTGGGCACCAAATGATCTGAGAATGATAAAGGAAGGTTACCTGTGTGTTTGTCAACAAGATGAAATAAATAAGAGCAAAAAAAAAAAAAGGACAGCAGTCAAAGGCAATCAAATATGTATTTAATTAAAGCAAACATAAAAATAAAAGTTACATGTTGAATCAATAAACAGCACTTTTTTCTACATGCATTTTGAACAAGACAGATCAGAATCTTGCCTGATGAAGACATAATGTGTCATAATAATTAGGAACACAGACAAAAGAACAGCTAATCAGCATGCAAATGTATGCAGTTCTGGTGATTCAGATGAGGCAGATTTCTACCTCTTTTTTGCTTGATTCATCTTCATTGCTAATCATCTGAAGGCTGCCAAATGTTCACTGACACTAATGTATTATAGGTCAAGAGAGGCAGGTCTTCACCTATTACCCCCCCAAACAATATGCTTCCCTTCCCTGTTTCCTCTTCAGGATTTTCAGCAATCACTGCCAGATGCAATCAGACTCCTTGAATAGGAGCAACTGAGGCTTGTTTGTGGCTCGGATTCATTAGAATCAGGAGGCTGAAGAAAGGAATAAATTACTTAATTGCACAAAAAAGTTGCAGCCAAAGTGATGGTGAGAGAAACTGATTGTGTAGATACGCATTAGGCCACTCTTGGAATGGGGCGTCTTAGAATAGCTGGTAGTTTGGCCTCACAGATTCAGACAGATTTGGGTGTCCTCCAAAACAGATGGCTCCACATACCATCTATTCTTCTCTTTGTCAGGTTTTACCATTTATTTGATCTTGGTCCCTCTCTGATGCTGGTTGTATGAGTTGTAACACACATATGCATTCAGATCATATCCATTTAGTCTGGCCTCTCCCAACTTTTGTTCTTCATCTTTTTTTCTCTGTCTTTCTTTCTTTTCTCTTCTTGTTTTGAGGAGATGATCAAGTTGAATAAAACCCTTGTTGTCCGCCTCCTGAATGCTCCTTCGCACGAAAATGCTGGAAGTGGGAAGATTGCACAGGCCTGGGGTGTAGGGACAGGAGCCCGAGGAGGAGGGAGCAAATGGGGCAAAGAAAGAAAGAAAGAAGTCACTCTATTTTCCAACCACTGGGATACTTTTCTTGCCTCATACTAACTCTTAATCTGCTAAAAAAAAAAAAAAAAGGTACACTATTAACCAGTGCTGTTCATAGAAACCAAGGAAGATGAAATAAAACACTGCGGAACAGTCTCACCAATGCTTCCTCGCTTCCCTCTGACACCCTGACCTGTGTCTCCAGCCCCGGGACCTCTTCTCAGGAATTCCACTCAGGTTCCTGGTCACGTGCCCGACTTGCGGGTGGTCTTAAGGTTTTGAAGAAGGAACTTCATTTTCTCTCTGCAGCCCCTGCATTGTTAGTAGTTGTGTGTCTCCATGTGTATATGTGTGTGTCTGGGGTGGCAGGGGAGGGTGTTGGGGGAAGGGGCTGATATAAGGCAAGAGGCCCTGGCAGGGAAGAAATTGGGGGAAAAAATAATTACGATTGATTTCTCTTTGAGGAAAAAAAAAAAAAAAATCAGAAAGTGAGGGGACTTTTCCGGTACTGTTGAAAAAGTAATTGGCTAGACTGATACACCCAGGCTTGCTCTGACACTTCTTCCCCAACCTCCCTTTGCTCTTGCTGTTCCCTCAGCCTGACAGTCCCTTCTTCTGGGTCTTTCCAAACCTGGGTCATCTCATTATGCAGGTCTCAGCATCAATTCCTCATCCTCAGAGAGTCCGGCTCTGTCCTCCAAAGGTCAATTAGTGATCACCCTTCCACACCCATCTCTGTCTTGTTACTCTGTTTTTATTTGCTATATGATTTGACTACTCTCTGAAATTTATTGGTGTAAAAGTTATTTACTTATTTACTGAATTTTATTTACATGTCTGTCATCTGTTGTGTCTATTAGAGGGTGGGTTTTGTGAGGGCAGTATTATCCCTTTTATTTTATTTTATTTTTTTGGGGGGGTATGTGGGCCTCTCACTGCTGTGGCCTCTCCCGTTGCGGAGCACAGGCTCCGGACACGCAGGTTCAGCGGCCATGGCTCACAGGCCCAGCCGCTCCGTGGCATGTGGGATCCTCCCGGACTGGGGCACGAACCCGTGTCCCCTGCATCGGCAGGCAGACTCTCAACCATTGCGCCACCAGGGAAGCCCAGTATTATCCCTTTTAGTCCTGTATCCCGATGTCTACACCTTCAGAAGGCATGGGACGCATTTGTTCTGTAAACAAATGATTTCTGAAAACGAATGTGGCCTAGCCGTCAAATCACAATTAACCGTCAACTCTAAGAGGTTACTCAAATTATTTTCCCAAACTGTGATACCATCACAGAATTTGCTGGAGGTGAAAATGTGGGCCACTGAGCTCCTTTAGTTACAAAAGGCATTTTTGCCAAATTCCCGTTTTTAAGCCTGGTGCTCATTTGTTGGGTAAGCGAAGTAGTGACTTCTTGGAAAGGAAAGACATTTCTTTTCCTGAATTCATGGTCTGTGTCGCGTCCACTCAGTGTGAGCCGGTAGTCAGCCATCTCTGCAGTTCTGTGTGGACCTCTGGGTGTGGGAAGACCCCGGGGAGGAGGTGAGGAGGGGGAGGGGAGGGGAGAGAGGGGGAGATGAGAAGGGAAAGATCCTAGACAAGGAGGAAGGAGGCTTCTCTGGCCCTGACACTGCAAAATTAGAGGCACTGCGAATGACCCCCACATGGCTGAAAGGCCGAGTGAAACGCCAGGTTGGTTGATCTCTGTTAAACGAGTGGACACAGGCTAACAGCTTTTTTCCAGGAGCTGAATGAGCTGAGAGAGTCACGGGGAAAGGCATTTCCTCCTCTGGTTTGATCACACCCTTTAAAAATTCCTATTACATAGACCAAGGTTCCAGTCGCTAAGAGTTCCATCTCCCAACCCTGAGCCCCCCATCAGGGTTGGGTGTTAGCCGGAGCTTTTTGTGAGGATGTGAAAGAGAAGCCCTTTTCTTCTGGTTTAGAGTACCACTTGGGCCATTACAAACAAAATAAAGCAAAGCAAGTTCTTTTTCTGAAACTTGCCAGGACTGATCGAAATGGAAATGAAATTCGTCTTGGGGCTTGTTTTTCTTTTCCCGTCTTACAGATGGAAAGATTCCTTTCTCCCAGGAAGCTCAGTGATGCATCTATTGAGAAATAGATGCCTCCCCCTCCAGGGGACCCATGGGGTCACAGATTTACTGGGAGTGGGGAGTGGAGTGGCAGGCGGGTCTGAGGGAGCATTTTAATTTTCTGTGGCGTTGGCAGGGAGAAGGCCAGAGTGGGCCCCAGACCATCTAATCCCTTATCGCAGGGGCCCCAGCTCCATGCCAGGAACTCGACTTTCGGAGAATGGCAGTCTCCTTGTTGGGGGGAGGCTCTCATCTCTGTAGGAAGCCAGCGGGCAGAATGGACACCACCAGACAGAGCCTTCTGTAGCCAGTCCAGAGGCATCTGATTATTCAGTGGATGGCTTCTTTTTTTTTTTTTTTCCTGGTCCAAATAAGCCTCATATCCCTTCATCAGAACAAAGATGAATTTTCCCACTCTCCGGCTGGCGGAGATAGCTGTCATAGGCTCCTTGGAAAAAGCTCCATGGTTACCTTTCTTTCCCTTTTCCTTAGATCTTTTTGTTTGTTTGTTTGTTTTCTTTCTCCTAAAGTGAGAAAGACATTCTTCTGTGCCTTGGCAGACAGATGTCTGAGGTCCTTCCTCTATTGGGGTCTCACCGTTGGACCCCTGGCCCCTCCCAGTCACACAGGCAACAAAAGCTCCTTCTGCCTTCCTTTCACATACCGTGTCTGAGGGAAGGAGCTGGTCTCCGTGCCAGCAAGTGAAACCTTGGCACCCTCTCAAAGGGACCTGAAGTGAGAAGGGTTCAAGAGGGACATCGCTTTGTGTGGAAAATCTCCCGGCACAGACCTCTCCACCAGTCTGTCTGAGGGCCTCCCATGGGGCACGGGAGAGATGGAAACCCCTTCACACTGGGCACTGTGTCCACTCGGGCTCCTTCAGCCATTGCTTTAACTTTAAACAGACCGAAGAAAAAGATTCCCATGGGATATAGGAGAAACCTAAGCCCACTCCTGTCCCATCCTGTCTGCTCTGGATTTGGGATTTCAGTCTCAAAATGCCTCATTTCCCCTAACCACCAATTTAGTTCACTGACTTCCTGTCTGGAAATGCCATAACTAGCTGGCCTCTCTGTTCATGTCTCAGGTTAATACACGTTTATTACCGGACACTAGGGAATCAGATAATTAAATCACCGTCCTGTTGGGAGAGACATGTAACAATTAACTTACAAGGCAGTGCGACAGGAGCTCGAAGTTCCCAGAGAGCAGCTCTTCCTGCCTAGGGCCTGGTCCATGTGCAGTTGGGGTCGCTAAAGGCTCATTGATCCTGGTGACCGATGGCCCCAACCTTCGTGGTCACAGGGGTAGTGGATTCAGTGGTGTTAAGACCCGGTTGGCGTGACAACTGGGAGAACAGAGAACTGCCCGAAGCCCTTCTCATTTCGCTCCTACAGGGTGGTGACCAGTTTGAGGAGTGGAGGAAGAAGATTCTAGGATGTCATGGGAACAGGGTGTTAGCTACTTTCCTCTCCACTGCCCTCCTTTTCTTGAGAAGGTGAACAGTGAGCACTCCATGGATTAAGTGTCCAGCTGTTGGGTTAGAATGCTTTCAATTTCTCCCAAGAGGGGAACTTTTCATGGCATCAGCAGCTACTTCGAGAAGAAGTAATTGCCAAAGCAAGAGGAACTCAGATCCCTGCTGAGAGTTCACAAGGGAAACTGCTGGAAAAGTAGAATAAGAAGGAGACTTTTTTTTTTTTTTTTTTTTTTTTTTGCGGTACGCAGGCCTCTCACTCTTGTGGCCTCTCCCATTGCGGAGCACAGGCTCCGGACGCGCAGGCTCAGCGGCCATGACTCACGGGCCCAGCCGCCCCGTGGCACGTGGGATCTTCCTGGACCGGGGCACGAACCCGTGTCCCCTGCATCAGCAGGCGGACTCTCAACCACTGCGCCACCAGGGAAGCCCAGAAGGTGACATTTTTTCTTGGCACATGGAAGAAGGAACAGAGAAGAAGAAGAAGAGGTGGTGTTGGTGGGGTTTTTTGCCATTTGAAGAAAAAACAAAGAAATGAGCTTTTAGTCATTGCTTTGTCCATAGTAGGGAGTGAACAAGTGTCCCTCATTGGGTGCTAGTGTCCTGACACAGGAGACCCATGAACTAAAGTGTCTCTGTTTTAAAGATGGATCGAGGATTCATGTCTAAGCAGAAGGTTGGGCTTGATGAATTCTAGGTCCCCATCCAACCGGTAGAGTTGGGCTTGTCCTTTGGCTGCCCACTCTAGGCAACAGGGCTGCCCCTCTCTGCTATGGGAGGAACTTTGCTCTAGCTGGAACTGAAAACATGGACCAGGAGATGAGAGCGACGTGGTAGAAGTGTGGCGTGGTGGGGTCAAAGCCATTTCTAGTACCTTCCGGTCAACTATTAATTGAACAACTATATATTGTGGGCCCTTCCCAGTGCCTGTGCGGGGAGATGGGGCCGAAGGGGAAAAGTGAGGGTGCGCAGGCACGCGGAGGGCCAGTGTGATGAGGCTGGGCAACGCTGGAACGCGGCCCCTGCCCCGGGTCCCCGCGGCGCTGCTACCCTTCCACGTCTGTTAATGTCTGTGGGCTGGGAGGCCGGGACAGGCAGGATTAGCACCTGGGTAAGGAGGTTGGTGCCGTTGCTATTATTTGGCTTTGAAGGCCGCCATGCCTTTTGTGTAAAACGGAGGTGAAAAGGCTGTGGTCCTTTTGTGTGGCAGGGACTACGTCACCCTGCAATTCTCTGCAGACTCCTGAGGAACTCGTGGCGACAGATGAACCCCCGGCCTCTCTCCCGGCCTCCTCCCTCGCTGCCCGCCCAGCCTGCCTTTGTTTTGACATCTCTGGGCTCTCCTCTCCATGTTTCCTGTTTTCATGGATCTTCCCCCTCTGCCGTATTTTTCCTGTGTCTGTTTGTCTCCCAGATGTTGCAGCCCCTGGTTATTTTGGTAGCTATCAGGGCATCACAAGATCGAAAAAAAAAAAAAAAAAAAAGACAATGGAAAAATCCTATATTGGAAAAAAAAATTTCCATACATGTATCCCAGGTTGCATAATGGACCATCCCAATGTTTCAAATGCATAGCTTAGGTGTTGTTACTTATGACAGAGCCAACCAACTAAAATGTAGCAAATTCAGTGAAAACGTCCACAGTTCTTTCATATTATGCCACTTCCTTGTAGCACACCACAGCACCGGCACATAGCTGGTTCTCACTAAACGTTGGCTGAATTAAACTTGTTAAGTGCTGGAGCCTTCCTGGAGATATCTTTTTAGGTGTGACAGTTCATGGTCCTTTTTTTTTTTTTATTTTGCGGTACGCGGGCCTCTCACTGTTGTGGCCTCTCCCACTGCGGAGCACAGGCTCTGGACACGCAGGCTCAGCGGCCATGGCTCACGGGCCCAGCCGCTCCACGGCATGTGGGATCTTCCCAGACCGGGGCACAAACCCGTGTCCCCTGCATCGGCAGGCGGACTCTCAACCACTGCGCCACCAGGGAAGCCCCATGGTCCTTTTTAAACAAGCAATTTTTTTTACTGGTTGTCATATAGGAAAAAACAAAATCCGTGATACAGCAGTCCAGTCAAATGGCAGTGGAGGCCACGCTTGTCTGTATATGCAAAAGAGAAGAAATGCCTCCGAAGACATATGCTGCTCCGATGGGGACTCTAGCAGATCTCTGGCACCGGGACAGCCAGCCGTGTCTGGGAATTTGGCCTGAGAAAGGCCTATAGGAAGAGTGTCATTAGTTGATTCTGTGTGGGCCAGATCCTGGAGGCAGGTTAACTGTTTCCTTAGACGCCATTTAGTCGGCTCCTCTGTGGGTATCTGTGGGGCAGCCCAGCGGGGCTGTGAGCTCCTTTTTGTGTGGAGGGGGTGTCTCCTCTCTGCCCTGACCAGGCCACACTCTTATCCAGAGGGCTGACCTCGGATGGGGTGGCAGGACCACGTGCCCTTAGACACCACTCTTTCATACCCTCCATGGGATGGATCCATCATCATAACTGACATACAACAGGTGACAAAAAAGACACCAGTCCCTCACTGGACTTTTCCACCACTCCATGGATTAGGTAGAGGAGGCATTATGACCTTTCTTAGTTGGAAGCAAACTCAGGGCTCCAAGCAGACGACAAGTGGCAGAGCTGAAAGAGCAGGGGCTAGAAGTCAGGGCATGGAAGTTCTAACTGGGTTTCTTCCTGTTCTTAAACCCCTCACCCCACATCCAATCCGTGGGAAAGTCTCCCAAACATTTCTCAGATCCGTTTTTTTCTTTCCATTCCACAATCATAGGTGGCTCTTAGGCCCGTAGTTACATATTTAAAGAGAAATAGCTATCCCAGCATTTCTCCTGTGAGTGTGTGTAGACCCTTGAGTCTGCACAAGAGACTTGGAAGAGGGGTATGCCAACTGATCCTGCACAATTCTTGCCATATTTGTGACCACGGTTCCTGGTATTTCTTTCATTACACGGAGAGGTATATTTTCTAAAACTGAAAGGCTGAATTTGGTGGAGTGAATGTCATAAATGAAGGGAAAAGCCTGATGTGTCACCTGTGTTAAGGGTGTAAGACTTACTCACCCATGTAGCGATTGTCTCATGTTCACTGAAAATATCCACGCCCATTATCTCCATGTACACAGGGGACTTAAACTGATCTGCAGGATAATCGAGCCCAGTGATTTATCTAGCTGTGTTGAATTGTCTTGTGAGATGCTTAGGGTGAGATTTGGGGTGTGTGTTTATTTGTTTTGGTTGCTTGATTTTCTGCAGCTTCATGAAAGGTACGGCTGTAGGAATGTTTCTGAACTCTTTTCCGATATTCCTGTGATGCTCCATGTTGCATATTAGGGACATTTTGGCAACAAGGACTGGCTTTTTTTTTTTTTTTTTAAGAAGATGTTGGGGGTAGGAGTTTATTAATTTTTTATTTACTTTTGCTGTGTTGGGTCTTCATTTCTGTGCGAGGGCTTTCTCTAGTTGTGGCAAGCGGGGGCCACTCTTCATCATGGTGCGCCTCTCTTCATCGCGGTGGGCCTCTCACTATCGCAGCCTCTCTTGTTGTGGAGCACAGGCTCCAGACGCGCAGGCTCAGTAGTTGTGGCTCATGGGTCTAGTTGCTCCGTGGCATGTGGGATCCTCCCAGACGAGGGCTTGAACCCGTGTCCCCTGCATTGGCAAGCAGATTCTCAACCACTGCGCCACCAGGGAAGCCCAGGACTGGCTTTTTAATGGTCACTAGGAGGCACTCACTGGAAAACTTCAAGAGCAGGCTTAAGACTTCCTGGTCAACAAAGGGGAAGCAGACAGAAAACGCCTCCAATTTCAGGACCATAATAATAATAGCAGTAGCATTTTTACTACATTATTTTACATTTGAACAGGGTCAGGCCCCTGTTCAAAGTGCTTCATGTGAATTAACTGCTTTAATCTGTACAACCACCCCATAAAGTAGACTATAATCCTCATTTTATGGATGAGGAATCTGAGGCACAGAGAGGTTGATTAACTTGCCTGAGCTCACATAGGTGGCTCCAAATTTTGTCAGATTTGGGAACACCTCTATTAAGTTTTTCTTATATACTATTCTTCAGTATTCTACGAATTGATGATAGTAGAAGTATTCCTGGCAGCCATTTATACACTAGGAGCACTAACAATCAATATAACAAGGGATTGCAAACCACACAAACATACCCCACAAAACCCAAACTAAATGTATCATCAACTCAGCTTTCCCTGCGCTGAATCTCAAAAATACCTGCAGCCATTCCTCTACCACCTGAGTGGAAATTGGAATGGAGGTGAGTGGAAAGAGGGAGAAGTCTTAACCGACTGGCTAAAATATCTTACTCTTGCAAAATTTATAAAAATATATGATAACGTGATGACATTTCAAGGGCTTCTCTTGTGGTCTTTGAAAGTGATCTGGGGCCCGGAAACTTAGGCTCATTAATTCCATGATAAATATGCTCCTGATCGTCAGATATTTACAGGATTTATATATATATATGTATATATATATAAATATATATACACACACACACAAATGGTAGCAGGATGCTCGTCTGAAGGTGTTTGATGGCTGTCTTCTGCTGCCAATCTTATTGTGTATTGTTGTGACAGAAAAAATACCTCACCTGGAGATAATATGAAAAGGCTACATTTGAAACCCTTTGGGAAGTTGAGGTTCATGTCAAATGACTTCCCCACCATATGTCTCCCTGCAACAACAGCGTTAGGAATTATTATCCCCATTTTGCACATGCAGGAGCTGAGGCGCAGAAAGGTACACAGAATGAAGAACCAGCTCTGATAGTCACTTTTTACTCACATGAACTAATGATGGCTTCTATAAAAAGCACAAATAAGGATCACATTTCATGGCCTCAAGAGGATGGGATGGCAGAGAGCTTATTGCTCCTTAGGGGAAGTTAAGTACATAATGATAGGTTGTTGTATTAGGATTAGTTTTGGCTGTGAGTGGCAGAAATCCCTAAATAACAGTGGTTGAAATCAGATGGATGTTATTTCTCACTCATGTGAAGGTCCAGGTAGCTGGTCCACCATGGTCAGGGGCCAACTTTCTTCTGTTTTATTGCTCTGCCAACCTACACATGTAACTTCTGATACATGCTCCAGAGTGGCTGCTATAGCTCCAACTATGAAGTCTATAGTTTAGCCAGCAGGAAGGAGAAAAGGACAGAAGGAAGACAGATTTCTTCTTAAGTACACTTACTGAGAACTTTGTGTGTACACACAAGCACACAACTTCCACCCCTATCTACAATCCCGTTGGCCGGAACTTGGTCCTATGGCCACACCAAGATGCAAAGGAGACTGGGAAGTGTAGGTTTTATTCTGGGCATGCCCCTCAACACCCCTTTGATAAGCACAGTGGAGAGTTCTGATCTAAAGCTAGAACAATCACTAGCTGGGACCTGGGGCAAGGATGTAGGAAGGTCAGTCACGTGAGTAGAGTACAGGTGAAGCAGGCACTGGTTGAGCAGGGGATGCACAGCAAGAGAACAGCCATCTTGAGTGTCCTGATCATAGAGCTGTCTTAACTCCTTCTGGATCCCCTGTGAGATCTCCCACATTGAAAAGTCCATAGCAGGTGCTCAACAACCCCTTGGTTATTGATCAGTTGAAGGGTTATTTTCTTCTTGGAAAGAACAGGTTGAAGGTAATAAACTGCAGACAGTGGCAAAAGCTCTTCCCATTAGGATGTGCTGTCTCTTTCCTCAGTCCTTGAATCTGGGCTGGTCTTGTGAGGTGTTTTGATGAACAGAGTGTTGTGCAAGTTCTGGGTCTAGAAGCCTTGTAGCTTTTGATCTTGGGCTGGAAATGCTTCCAACACTGAATACGCCAAGGCAAGCCTGGAAGAGGGCAAGAGGCCATATGGAGAGAGGTCTTGGCCATCCCTGCTATGGCCCCATTCATGGCTGTAAGCCTGGCCAAGAACAGCTGAGCTGGGTTCAGACCAGAAAGATCACTCCGAGGAGCCTGAACCAAACTGTCCAGGTACACAATGACCAACAAAATAACCTGCTGGTGGTTTTAAGCCACTAGGTTTGGGGTAGTTTGTTATGCAGCACTGAGTAACCAGTACATTCTGTGAGAACACTGGTAGCAAGGCGAAGTGGTTCTAGAAACAATCCCTTGCACTCATATGCTGCACTTATGATATACTTCAGAGTTTTTTCATGTCCATCACCTCATTTAATTCTTGCAGAACTTTTTGAGAAGACAGGTAGTTGCCACTGTACCTATTTTACAGATTATGAAATCAAGACCTAGAGAGGTTGCCTCAGACAAGCTAGCTCAAAGGGGATGAAGAATTAGTGCTCAACACCCCTGTTGTGCAGAAGTCCCAGGACACCCGGTGGCCTTCCCTGTTGAGGACAGGTTAACCCGAGGACAATATCCTGAGGTGGGTGAGGAAAGTTGAGACCTTAGGGCCTCACTTGGAGGCTGCCTGTTCTAATGAGCCTGGCTACTCTGGGCTCCTCTCACCTCCAAGCAGGAAGGTTGTATAACGAGAAACTCATAATGAGGCTTAGCAAGTCCTTGTTTTTTTGAGTAGCTCTGAGCCTCGCTTTGCTGCTGCATTGGGCTGCTTGTGAAGGTTTCTAATTCGGGGTCTTAATTTTTGTAAAGCGTGAATTACAAGAAGTCAGAAGAATGATGCAAAGAGCATTTAATAATGCACATTCACAAAAGAAGTGGTGTAACTACATTAATTAGGCAAGTCTTGCGTAAAGATGCAATGTAATTATATATTTGAGACAGTTAATTAGAGAGCTACTTGGAAATTTCAGTGAATATTAAGGTAATTATACATAAATACTATAACCATTAAGACTGCACCCATAATGAAAGCAATAACTAATTACATAAATAACAGCATACTTATGTTTTTACATTACCAACACCTAACAATGCTTCCTCTCCCCCGCCTCCCTTCAGCATGCAAATGACAAATCTTGCATTTTTAACTCAGATATTCTTGCACATGGTGTAGAACAATGACCTTTCCTCTCTTTGGATAGATCTGGGCCTGCTGCAGAAGCTGCCAGTGAATGGACAGAAATGTGGGACATGAGGGCTTGTTGGCACGGCCTGACTCCATCTGAGTGGCTGTGGGCAGGAATAAACCCGAGCCAAACTGTGCAGTGGCTGGAGAGGGGTGAGCCAGGACCATGGCCAGAGTCAAGGTGTGGCCTGGGAAGATCTGGACTCCAGTTCGGGTCTTGCCCTTTGTCAGCTGAATCACCTCAGGGAAGTCGCTTAGTGTCTCTGAACCTCAGTTTCCTCCTTATATTAGATAGGAATGATAGGAATCCCTGTCTTTCAGGGCAACGATGGAGAAAAAATATAAAACTGTCAAATGCTATCCTGAGTGATTGGTTGAAGTTTGCCTTTGAAGCTCCTGACCTTTGACCTCTGTGCCTTTTGCTCCTTCAGCTTGTCCCCTTTATCTTCAGGGCCCTCAGATACTCATCAAGCTGCCTACACCAGCCTTCCAGTTAAGAGCTGCTTTCATGAGAGAATATGGAGCTCATTCACACTCCAGTGTGACTGACTGATGAATCAAAGTTTTGGGAGGGCCAGGGGGTGAGGGGATATATTTATATTTTAACAGGAAACAAAGCGTTCAGCTACTGACCTGTAGGATGCCCAGTTAACAGGTTGTTAGTGAAGTGTTTGGGTCAGGAGCAATTCTGGGCATCTTGATATCTCGCCACAGAGGCATTTGCTATACCGCTTGAGGGGGCCACACAGAGTGGTGGGTAAGAGCGTGGATCGAGGGGTCTGAGATATCTGGGGTTAACATCTTGGCTCTACCACTAACAAATTACTTAGCCCCCCAGTAATAATAAAAACACTAGCATTTACTGACCAGTGACTATGTTGTCGGCACTGTTTTAAGGCACTATTTTATGAATATTAATTAATTTATCTTCATAACAATCCCACAAAGCACATGCTATAATTGTCTTCATCTTACGGGTGAGAAAAGTGAGGCACAGAGATATTAAGTAACTTGTCTGGGCCACTGGCTAGGAAGTAGAGTAGCCTGGATTTGATTCTCAATGCTTGGCTCTACAGCCTGAATTCTTTGCCTCTATGATATACTTTTCTCTTCAAATGCAAGATGGTGGCAGTCATTACACCTACTGCATGGGGCTATTGTAAGTATTACGTGAGACAGCACCGATAAGCCAGCACATTGTACATACTCTATCCTAGCAAAGTTTGTCTCTTACCCCAAATGTCAGCAAGTGTTCATTTCTGTTTGGCCCTCCTCTTGGCAAGTCTGAGTCTCTCCCATGCTCTCCATTTCCCATTATCTTTCATTATTTGCAACTCAGTCGATTTCTCACCAGGTGGTCTTTCCTGCTCATGTGGGGTGTAGATGTGAGGGGTGAGTCTGATTGCATGTGATCCATCGGATGAATGCTGCTCCTTCAAAGACTTCAAAAGGGAAGTCACACACTTGATCTGACATCACTCCCATTACCTAAAGTCTGACTGGTACCATCTCTTCCTGTCAAAATATGTTGATTTCTTGGAAATTGCCCATCATTTTTTACTGGGAAAGTTTCATCATCTCACTTATTGACCAAATTTAGATATGAACTGTTTTTTAACATTTTAAAGAAAAGCAAATCTTCTCCCTTGGAGTGATAAAGAGCAGTTAGTGTTTGGTACATAGAGAGGCTTGTTCTTTAAAGAAACATGAATGTCATATCTGGAATGGGAAAAGTTTCTTCGTGCAGCTCTTGGTACCTCAGCTCTTTCTTAATTTGGCAGGGATTGGAAACCAGCCTGTTTCCGTGCTCCCACCCATGTCCCCTAACACAGTTAGTTGCCAACCTTCCGCTATATTCACAGCTTGTAGTCAGTCTTCTCATCCAGAGGAGAGGCATAGTGGGAAAGACACATACAATATCAGAGGAAAGTTGTACCATCTACTTATATTAGTCAAACTTCATTCATAATTATAAATAAGATCTTTATTTAGTATAATATACACTAGGTGATCTCTAGACATTAAGGGGAAAAAATGTAAAGTGCAAAAGAGAAGAACCAACAAATAGAGCTAATCTCAGAGGAAACAGGTAATTTAGAGAAAAGCAGAGGATTTAAATTGTTTTTAGTTGGTATCCTCAGAGGACTTCAAGACAATATTGTATTTGTAAAATAACCGCTGCTTTAAAAAAGAGAGAAAGAACAAGAAAGAATTTTTGGAATTAAAAATTAAAATACTGAAATAAGCATTTTAATAAAAGTCCTGGAAGTTAACACTGAAAAAAAAGTTCTTTACAGAACGAAAATATGTAAGATATAAATGAAAATCTAAGAGACAGAAAAGGTCAAACTAAGAGATATAATCCCATGTAATTAAAATTCCAGAAAGAGATATCAGAGAAATGAAGAAAAAGAGATAATCAAATTTTCCAAAGTTCAGGAAAGATAGCCTATTAAAAAAAATTAAAAGAGCCCATTAGCTATCAAACAGGTGAATAAAATATATCCACATCTAGCTCTCGTTCATTAGGTTTCAGGACATAGGGAAAAGAGCAGATTCTAAAAGGATATGGAGGGGAAAAAACAGATTACCAATTAAGGAAAAATAATCAGATTTCCATATGATTCTCATCAGCAGCACTGTTTGCTAGAATAGAATTGAGCAATACCTTTCAACTCCTAAGGGAAAATGATTTTGAACCTAGATTTCTAGTACCCACCAAACTATCGTTCAAGTGTGAGGTGTTAGGACACTTTTCAGAGATGAAAGGATTCAGAAATTTTATCTCCCACACAAACAAAACAAAACACAAAGCAAACAAACAAAACAAGGCAAAACAAAAACAAAATATCTGAGTATGTAATCCAACAAAATAAGAAAAGAATTGAAGAAGGGGGAAAACACAGAATCCAATACGCAGAGAGTATTCAAAAGGAATAAAGATGCAGATGTAGAGAATAGACTTAAGGACACGGGGAGGGGGAAAGGTAAGCTAGGAAGTGAGAGAGTAGCATTGACATATATAGACTACCAAATGTAAAATAGATAGCTAGTGGGAAGCAGCTGCATAGCACAGGGAGATCAGTTCGGTGCTTTGTGACCACCTAGAGGGATGGGATAGGGAGCATGGGAGGGAGATGCAAAAGGGAGGGGATATGGGGTTATGTGTATACATATAGCTGCTTCACTTTGTGATACAGCAGAAACTAACACACCATTATAAAGCAATTATACTCCAATAAAGATGGGAAAGAAAGAAAGAAAGAAAGAAAGAAATCCCAGTCTGACAGCTGAACAGCAGGCCAAAAAACCAATCAGATAAAGTTAGAACTGGATGTCAGATAACTCCAAGAAGAATGCTTTTAAGAAAAAAATGTGGGGCTTCCCTGGTGGCACAGTGGTTGAGAGTCCGCCTGCCGATGGAGGGGACACGGGTTCGTGCCCCGGTCTGGGAGGATCCCACATGCCGCGGAGCGGCTGGGCCTGTGAGCCATGGCTGCAGGGCATGTGCGTCCGGAGCCTGTGCTCTGCTACGGGAGAGGCCACAAAAGTGAGAGGCCCGCGTACCGCAAAAAAAAAAAAAAAAAAGAAAAAAAAGTGGATTTCATTCAACTTAACATCTTTTAATATGCCTTATAATCTTATTATATCTTATAAATATCTTATTTGTTTTTTGTTTTGTTTTTGTTTTTTATACCCCCAATAGAACGTAAGCTCCATGAGGGCAGAGAATTTTGTCTATTACAGTCACTGTTCTATTTCCTGCACCTAGGAAAGTGCTTAGCACACAGTAAGCACTCATTATTTGTTAAATAGTTGAATGGACTAGGAAAATGCCAATGCTTTTTGATCCTGACTTTTAGTATATTTTTCTTCAAATTACACAGGTTTAATGACAAAGGGTCAGTCATTTTCCTTTGAGTTCAATCACATTCTTTGGTTCTGCAGTGAATAATTATATTACTTAATATTATAAATACAGCTTATTTTTCAAGAATAAATTATTTTATTGAGTTATAATCTAGATTCACAAATCAAAGGGTATAATTCGATGAATATTATTACCCAGATCAAGAAACAAAACACCACAGCATCCTAAAGTCCCAGTTACTCTCAGTTTGATGAAATTATTGATCTTTTCTTCTATCTTCTTGAACGTTATTAATCATAGTTATTTCAAAGCTCTTATCTGATAACTGCAATATTTGGATTTCCTTTGGGTATGTTTAGTTTATTTTTTATAGATTTTATTTTTTAGAGCAGTTTTAGGTTCACAGAAAGTTTGAGTGGAAAGTACAGAGAGTTTCCACGTACCCTTTTCCCCCAAATACCCACAGACTCCCCCGCCATCAACGTCTGGTACTAGAGTGGTATGTTTTTACTTTCAATGAGCTAGCACATACATGTCATCATCACCAAAAGTCCATAGTTTACAGTAGGGTTTATTCTTGGTGTTCATTTTATGGGTTTTGACAAATGTGTAGTAACATGTATCAACCATTATAGTTTGATACAGAAGAGTTTCACTGGCTGGCAATCTTAGTTTTGCCTTTTCCATAATATCATATAGTTGGAATCATACAGTAAGTGGCCTTTTCAGACTGGCTTCCTTCACTTAGTAATATGCATTTAAGATTCCTCCATGTCTTTTCATGTTTGATAGCTCATTTCAATTCAGCCCTGAATAATATTCCATTGTATGATGTACTACAGTATTTATCCATTCACCTACTGAAGGACATCCTAAATTACTTCCAAGTTTTGGTGATTATGAATAAATCTCCTATTAACACCTGCGTGTAGGCTATTCTGTGGGCCTAAATTTTCAAGTCCTTTGGATAAATACTGAGGGTGCAATTGCCAGATGGTAAAAAGTATGGTAAAAAGTCTGTTTAGTTTTCTAAGAAACCATCAAACTTGTCTTGCAAAGTAGCTGTACCAATTTACATTCCCATCGGCAATGAATGAGAGTTGCTGTTGTTTACATCCTTGTCAGCATTTGGTGTTGTCAGTGTTTTGGATTTTAGCCATTCTAATAGGTGTGTAGAGTTTGTAATGTCTAGTAGGTGTGTAATGTCTCACTGTTTTTTTAATTTGTATTTCCCTGATGACATAGTTACAGAGCATCTTTTCATATGTTTATTTGCCATCTGTGCATCTTCTTTGATGAGGTATTTGTTAAGGTCTTTGGCCCATCTTTTAACTGGGTTGTTTGCTTTTTTATTGTTGAGTTTTAAGAGTTCTTTGTATATTTTAGATAACAGTTATTTATCAGATATTTCTTTTGCAAATATTTTCTCCCAGTCTGTGGCTTGTCTTCTCATTCTCTTGATAGATCTGTTTTTATTGTTTGTTTTTTCCTCTTTCGGTCATTTAGTCTTGCTTGTTATTATACCAGCTATTTTTGATTGAATTATGGATGTTGTGAAATAAAAATTGTACAGGGGATCTGTGGTTGATGTTTTCAGAGATGGCAGACAGAGCGCCTGAATCTAGACTAGGATTAAGTTTATTCAGAGCTGGGCTTCGGTCTTGGGAAAGACTGGTTTATTTTGGATTGCCTTTATTTCTAGGGAATTTCCCTTCTAGGGCATGACTTGGATGTTTTCCAGGGATCCTCTATCTTGATGGGCCCTAAATTCCAATTTTTATTCTTCTAGCCACATGAGGGTGCCTAGAATTCTGTTTAGCCTCTCAGGGTTGGGGCTCTCATGTTCACTACTGCTTCTCTGACACTCTGCTTCTTGGCTTCTTATCTGCGGCTTTAAAAATTGGCAGATGCCTTGAGGCTGAAAACTACATGGAGAGCTGACTTTCTTCTGTACTTCTCTTTGATATGCTGGCCCTCCGAAATCTTCCTGCTTTCCAGTGCCTTCAAATGTTTTTTTTTTCTTTTAATAAATATTTTATTGTGAAATAATTTTAGACTTGCAGTCAAGTTGCAAAAATAGTATAATAGAGAGTTTCCATGTATCTCTAACCTAGCTTCTCCTAACGTAACATGTAACATCTTACATCACCATGGTACACTTGCTAAAACTAAGAAGTTAACATTGGTACATTACTGTTAACAAAATTGCAGACTTTGTTTTGATTTCATCAATTTCTCTACTAATGTCCTTAAAAAAATTACTGGATTCAGGGCTTCCCTAGTGGCGCAGTGGTTGAGAGTCCACCTGCCGATGCAGGGGACACGGGTTTGTGCCCCGGTCCGGGAAGATCCCACATGCCGCGGAGCGGCTAGGCCCGTGAGCCATGGCCGCTGAGCCTGCGCGTCCAGAGCCTGTGCTCTGCAACGGGAGAGGCCACGACAGTGAGAGGCCCGCGTACCACAAAAAAAAAAAAAAAAAAAAAAATTACTGGATTCAATCTAGGATATCACACTGCATTTAGCAAATGTATTGTTTTAAACCCAACTTTTTAGTTATTCCTGGCAGGAGGGCTGATCTCTTATAAGCTAATTTGCTATAGTCAGCAGAACTCCTATTTACTGGTGTTTAATTTTTTATAATTAACCTGTAGATAATGCACAGACAACAAAATACTGTATATTCATCATTATAAAGGTAACCAGCAGAACAATGAAAAATACAGCCAATAAAATTCTGGGAATACTGATGAAGTAAGAGGTAGTATTATAGAGTTAAATTTTATCATATTTGACAGAGGAGAGTCAGTTGATACCATCAAGTTCATAAGTCATGACACAGAAGTATAAGGATTATGATGGAAATGATTGGGAAAACAGAAAATAGAATTGGTTATCTCTGAGTAATGAAACAGAATGTTGTGACGGTATAAGAGTTTTGCTCTTCTTTTATTTAAGCTCATTTGCTTAAGCTTTTTTTTAACCATATAAAGTAGAATCTATGTGTACTGACATAGCATAATGCCTATTATACTGTTTAAGTGGAAAAAAATTGGACAATATAGTATATATGGTATGACGCTCTTTACATGAAAGCTCTATGTGCATACATATGAACAGAGCATGATTTTACAAACATATATGTGCTCTTGTGCTTCTTTCATTCTCATGAAAAGGACATATCCAGGTTAGTTTGCCAATCCCAGAAGGATGAGAGATACATGGGGCAGAGCTGACCTAGAAACTTCTTACAGGAAATTTGGTATGAATATGAATTACCTAGAGTCCTTTGTTATCAGTAGTGGAGGTCAAGAATGACAAATACAGTCATGAATTTCTCATAACTAACAATAAATATAAACAAAAGAATAATATCTTCAAGTGTTGAGTGATAAAAGGCATTAGCCCAGATTCCATAGCCAAAAACCCCACTAATATTTAAGATTCAAGATGATACATAGACCTTTTCACTAATACAAAAACCAAAAGAATTAGCCCTCTAAGACCTTTCCAGTATAGATTAATAAAGGGTATACATAAAGAGAAGAAAAGTGATCCCAGAGGGAAGGAAGTGGATGCCAAAAAGCTGGTGAAAAGTGAAATTCGTATCTCTTGGTAATAAGATTAATTATTGTAAAAACTTTTTTTCCTATTTAACAAAGGGTGCAACAAGAAAAATGAAGGTTATCAGTTTTCAGGAGATAGTTGCTTTATTTTGGACGAGATGAGAGACAATGAACAGCTTTAGAATTAGGAAAATATGTAGTTATGTACGTATATTAAAAGGTACAGGTAATTAGGATAATAAAAATAAAAGTCTAGCTTTCAAATCAGCAGAGGAAAAATAAAGGAGTAAAGAAAACTTGATCAATTCTGTAGTGGGTAGGAAATGGGAAAGAAACAATGGTAAATGTAACTTAATCAAGACTGCCAAGTCCTGTAACATAGTCACAGTTTATGGGGATAGAATATGGACATCTTTGGGGCAGCTGTTATTCAACCTGCCCAGGAACATAAAGGCAAAGGCCCTGAGGTGAGCATGGGATTGGCATATTCTGGGAGTTCAGTGTAGCTGGAGTGAGGAGTGGGAGCAGGGGCGGCTCCGGAAGGGCTAGTAGACCACACTAAGGACCTGCATCATCTCTTATAGGGCCTGAGGATGTATTTTAATATTCTCAAAGTCACCGAACGTGAGAATCAACCGGGGGGCTTATTATATTTCTGTGCAATTCAAAACTATCACCTCACACCAGTCAGAATGGCCATCACTAAAAAGTGTACAAATAGGGCTTCCCTGGTGGCGCAGTTGTTGAGAATCCACCTGCTGATGCAAGGGACACAGGTTCGTGCCCTGGTCCGGGAAGATGCCACGTGCCGCAGAGCAGCTGGGCCCATGAGCCATGACCGCTGAGCCTGCGTCTCCGGAGCCTGTGCTCTGCAACGGGAGAGGCCACAACAGTGAGAGGCCCGTGTACCGCAAAAAAAAAAAAAAGTGTACAAATAATAAATGCTGGAGAGGGTGTGGAGAAAAGGGGACCCTTCTACACTCTTGGTGGGAATGTAAGGTGGTGCAGCAGCCACTATGGAAAACAGTATGGAGGTTCCTCAAAAAACTAAAAATAGAGTTGCCATATGATCCAGCAATCCCACTCTTGGGCATGTATCTAGACAAAACTATAATTCAAAAAGATACACGCACCCCTATGTTCATAACAGCACTATTTACAATAGCCAAGACATGGAAACAACCTAAATGTCCATCAACAGATGAATGGATAAAGAAGATGTGGTGCATATATACAATGGAATACTACTCAGCCATAGAAAAGAATGAAATAATGCCATTTGCAGCAACATGGGTGGACCTAGAGATTATCATACTAAGTGAAGTAAATCAGACAGAGAAAGACAAATACCATATGGTATCACTTATATGTGAAATCGAAAATATGACACTAGTGAGCTTATCTACAAAATAGACTCACAAACATAGAGAACAGACTTGTAGTTGCCAAGGGGGAGGGGGTGGGGGAGGGATGGATTGGGCGTTTGGGATTAGCAGATGCCATCTCTAGTATATAGAATGGATAAACAACAAGGTCCTACTGTACAGGACAGTGAACTATATTCAAAATGCTATAATAAACCATAATGGAAAAGAATGTGAAAAAGAATGTATATATGTATAACTGAATCACTTTGCTGTACAGCAGAAATTAACACATTGTAAATCAACTGTACTTGAATAAAATAAATGAAAAAAATATATACATTTCTGGACTCCAGAGATTCTGACTCAGTGGTTCTGAAGAAAAGCCCCAGAGACTGACGTTTTCTAAAGCATCCCAGATAATTTCACTGATGTTTCCAGCTATTACTCTGGAAACTACTTGCACCAGATGAAAATAACACCGAGGGGTGTGATAATAAACACCCTCCATCTAATTCTTCCTCTTCTCCTTCATCTTTTTTTTTTTTTTTTTTTTTACGCAGGCCTCTCACCGTTGTGGCCTCTCCCGTCGCGGAGCACAGGCTCCGGACGCGCAGGCTCAGCGGTCACAGCTCACAGGCCCAGTCGCTCTGTGGCATGTGGGATCCTCCCGGACCGGGGCACGAACCTGTGTCTCCTGCATCGGCAGGTGGACTCTCAACCACTGCGCCACCAGGGAAGCCCCTTCATGGTTGTTTTTGTTCGCCTTGCAGGTGATGGGCTTTGGAAAGGGCATGTGACCTGATTCTGGCCTAGGAGACATGAAAGAAGTCTTCCAAAGGTGCTTCTACAGACATTGTCCTTTCCCTTAAAAGAAAAACTATCTGAATATGGCAGCCATTTTTCTGTCATCTTGAGGATGATGTTGACACGCAGGATGGCAGAAAAAAGTTGTGAAGAACCTAGGACTTGGCACTATTAAGGTGCTGAATCCACCCATCCTGAGCTCACCCTGTCTTTGGATGCTCTGCTGTGAGAAATAATAAATTCCCATATTGTTTAAGGCCTTTGGAGTAGGTTTGTCTGCAACTTGCAGCTGAAGTATTCCTAACTGATGTAGCAAGAACAGACTATAGCTCTTCTAAGTGGCTCTGTAGTTCTGGGTAGAATGAAAAGCCATATGTCCTTGCTTCTCTCCCTCCTCTGTATAACAACAAATCCTATCGGGCAGGTTTGTGAAAGGATGAAATGAGATAATGTCTGTAAAGCTCTCAGCACAACGTTTGGCACAGATAAGTGCCTAATAAGTGCTCCTTGAATTGAATGAATGAGTGAATGGCTGACTGAATTTGTTGAAGGGCTGTGAGAAAAAAGAAGTAACACCAGCGCACACTAGTCTTCATTCTTAGGGTCTCTTTCTCAAATTAGGGTTAAAGATGGCTTTGGTTTTCTTTGGCAACTATCCTGTTGTCCTCTTTACTTTTTTCTAACAAATGTCCTATTAGCTTAGGAAAGGCTAAGTACCCATTTTTTTAAATTTATACATTTTTATTAACTATATGCAGGTCTTGTGGATGTATTTTCCCTCTAACCCTCTGTCTGTACCCTGTGCCCATTGGTCACCACCAGGACTGACGTGGAGGAGGGTAACACATCACTCCTGGGATGATCCAAGGCAGCAAAGGGAGGTAGGACGGTTGTAGACCCTATGATACTTGAGGTTATTGTCAAGGTGCTTATGTGACAAGCCTGCTTTCCCTGCCCCAGGGAAAAGTTTCCCCAGGTTTCTGTAGTTTTCTGGCTTACAATAGTTTCAGCAGGCCGAACTCAGCCTGAAGTCAATGCTAAGGGTCATCAGACTCTTAGGGCCAATCATAGATTGGCAAATAGGTCCCAAAGAGCAGAAGGGGACTCAGAGAATTTACAGTCCCTTTTTTTTTTTGGCTGCACTGCACAGCTTGCAGGATCTTAGTTCCCGTACCAGGGATTGAACCTGGGCCCTCGGCAGGGAAAGCACGGAGTCCTAACCACTGGACTGCCAGGGAACTCCCCTGCAGTCACTTCTTATTTGAACTAAAAGTTGTAAAACCTGAAAACCTTCTCAAACACAAAAACACAGACCACATGGGAAACAAAACAGTTTGTTTTGGTGTATTTCAGTATTTCAAAAATAGAATTGGAAAACAGGCTTTTTGTCCTTTATAGTAAAGGTGCTTAGAGTTAGCTGTGCTACGGGACCTGACAGTAATGATCAAACTTGACAGGGCCATGAGCGCATGATAAAACGTGGTATTATTAACATTTCTCTCCCCAGAGACAGAGGATCTCATCATGGGAAATATAAACATTTAGGTTGTGTTAGACTGTTTACATGTTGAGGGCTGTGGCTCTCTACCCACCCTTCCTCAAATCCTCACCCGACTCCTGGCGGACCTCTGGGTGGTCTGAGTACTCTCCGAAGTCCCCACAGGTTTGAGAACTGGGCAGCTTGGGAGGTGTGGACTTAGACCTCCAGCAAAAGTTATGGGATGGCATGTTGCTTCCTTCTGCCTGGCTAAACCTTGATCCTGGAGTCTGTTCCCTTGCAGCAAGCTTGGCGATGGTTATGACTCAAAAGTTTTTCTCCTTTGTGTTTTCTCTCTCTCTCTTTCTCTCTCCTTAATTAAAGTCTTGGATCTCTAGGATCACGTGTGGATGGAAAATACATCAGAGATCAGTTTTACAGCTTTGCAATCAGAACTGACCTTGCTCTTTCTTTTCATCATATGCACATGCAGCTAGATGGTAGTGTGATATTTTGATCTGGGTGCAAGTAGAGCATTCTCTTTTATCAACAAGAGAGCAGGTAGGGGTCCTGGTAAATAGGATGGACACTTCTGCCGCAGATGTGGCTGAGTGTGTGTGTGTGTGTGTGTGTGTGTGTGTGTGTGTGTGTGTGTGCGTGAGAGAGAGAGAGAGAGAGAGAGCGAGAGCTGCCTCTGAGAGTTAGAGATCAGATTTCCCCAAAGTGGACACCTGGAAAATCCTGTGCCATATTGGCTATTGCTTCTTAAGAATGACATAATGGAGCTGGAGAAGACCCAGGAAAGGACAGCTGAATTAATTAAAGAGTTGGAATGTTTTTTTTTTTTTTTTTTTTTGCGGTACGCGGGCCTCTCACTGTTGTGGTCTCTCCCGCTGTGGAGCACAGGCTCCGGACGTGCAGGCTCAGCGGCCATGGCTCACGGGCCCAGTTGCTCCGCGGCATGTGGGATCTTCCCGGACCGGGGCACGAACCTGTGTCCCCAGCATCGGCAGGTGGACTCTCAACCACTGCGCCACCAGGGAAGCCCTGGAATGGTTTTTAAAAACACTTTTATTTTCAGATTATAAAAATAATACAGATTCATTATAGAACACTTGGAAAATATTCAAGACAAAAGAAAATAAAATTATATATTATCCTACTACCCAGAGGTAACAGCATTTAACGTTTTGTTGTATTTTCTTTCTTTTTTCTATGTACACAAATATACATATAACAAAATTTATATATGTAGACATTTATATATGTATGTATTTCTTTTAAATAGTTGTTGAAAAACAAAGTATCTGTGCTTTTTAAAAATTAATTAATTAATAATTTGGTTGCACCAGGTCTTAGTTGTGGCAGGTGGGCTCCTAAGTTGAGGCATGCATGGGGGATCTAGTTCCCTGACCAGGGATCAAACCTGGGTCCCCTGCATTGGGAGCGCAGAGACTTATCCACTGCACCACCAGGGAAGTCCCTGTATGTATTTTTTTAGTATCCTATTTGGTACATGTTTTGTATCCTATTTGGTAGGATTTGTATCCTTTGTCACTGAATATTTTTGAAACATTTTCATGGCTGTGTAATATAGCAATTGACAGGTCTACAAAATTGTATGTGACTACCCCTGCATTATTTAGATTTACTTTATTTTTATTTATTTTATTTTATTTTTTATTTTTTATTTTTTTTGCGGTATGCGGGCCTCTCACTGTTGTGGCCTCTCCCGTTGCAGAGCGCAGGCTCCGGACACGCAGTCTTAGCGGCCATGGCTCACGGGCCCAGCCGCTCCGCGGCATGTGGGATCTTCCTGGACTGGGGCACGAACCCGTGTCCCCTGCATCGGCAGGTGGACTCTCAACCACTGCGCCACCAGGGAAGCCCTAGTTTATTTTTAGATTATATTGAAATTGCATATTCACTTTTATAATTAACACTGCAATGAAATGTTTTCTACCCACACTTTCATGGGCATTTCTGATTATTTCCTGAGGATCAATACTTAGAAGTAGAATTATGGGGTCAAAAGTTTTAAATATTTTAAAGGTTTCTTTGCCAGATTTCAGTAGAGACATATGAAATAAGAATTTAGAAGTTGAGGACTTGTCAGCATGAAAAGCCAAATGCCAAATGGAGACATGGATGAAGTTCATAAAAGCGCAAAGGGTTTCAGCTGGTCAAGTAGAGATTTGCTAACTGAATCCTGAAATTTTGTAAATATGCAGCAATTTTTGGAATTCAATGAAGGTAGCTTTGGGGCCAGTGCAAAGAAGACACCATTTGCTGTGCAAAATGTTGGCGTAAAAGGAAGGAAGATCTTTTTTCTAAAGAAATTAAATGGTCTCAAAAACCAAAGGAAACTCACCCTCCTACAAACATAGGCTCTTTGAAGCTACTCGGTTGGGAGGTGGCTTCTGCAATTCCTGGTTGTGAATGGGCAGGAAAACACATCCAGAAGGTGACTGTTGATCTGAGTTTAGTCCAACTGGGTTTGACTCTCAGGTCTCCCTATGAGCAATACTAAGTCTTTATTGCTTGAAGCCTCCCTAAGCTTAATGCTTATCCTCACCTCTGTCAGTGGAGAAAGCCCACTAGGGTGTTTAAAGAGACTTGGATAGGGCTTCCCTGGTGGTGCAGTGGTTGAGAATCTGCCTGCCAATGCAGGAGACACGGGTTCAAGCCCTGGTCCGGGAAGATCCCACATGCTGTGGAGCAACTAGGCCCGTGAGCCACAACTACTGAGCCTGCGTGTCTGGAGCCTGTGCCCCGCAACAAGAAGAGGCCACAACAGTGAAAGGCTCATGCACCGCAATGATGAGTGGCCCCTGCTCTCCGCAACTAGAGAAAGCCCTCGCACAGAAATGAAGACCCAACACAGCCAAAAATAAATGAATAAATTAATAAAAAAAATAGGAACAATCATTAAAAAAAAAAGAGACTTGGATAACAACAATAGCAATAGCAACAACAAAAAATAACAACAACAAACTAACCCTGGGCTGGTCCCAGTACTCAAATGGGCACAGGCAAATGCAATTCCAGATCTCTGATCTCGATCAACACTCATGGCACTGACAAGGTGTGCAAAGTAGGTACTGTTAGGTACATATGCTATCTATTTAAAAATCAGTCAATCAATTTAATTTACAGTGCACCTTCAGGTTCAGGAACCCAGAATGACTGCACTGGGGGGAAGTAAGAGCAGGGTGAAGGCAGAAATGGATGCAGGGGGGGGTCAAAAAGTGCAAACATCCAATTATAAAATAAATAAGTCCTGAGCCTGTATGGTACGGTATGGCAACTATAGTGAATAATACCGTATTGCATAATATATTTGGAAGTTGCCAAGAGAGTAGATCTTAAAAATTCTCATACCAGGAAAGGAATTGTAACTATGTGTGGAAATGGTTGTTAACTAGATTTATTGTGGTGATCATTTTGAAAACAAATCAAAACAAAACAAAACAAAACAAAACAATGTGATGTGAGAAGCCTGTCCTCAGGCACTTATGACACCGTTCAGGCTCCTAAAGTAAAGAACATTCTCTGTCATACTGTAGAGTTACTTTATTATGTTCACTGTCTGTCTCCACCTGCTAGACTGTAAGCTCATCAGGCTACAGACCTTTGTTACGTTACCCCCAGTGTCCTGAACAATACTTGCCACAGAGTCTGTGTTCAGGATTTGTTGAATACCTTTTGAATAAACGAATGCTTTGGTATGCTTCTGCAATAGTGCTCACCCATTTAGGCTTTGAAAAATACACGTATGTCTCACTCAAAATGTGCCTGGTACTGTTTCAGCCCTAAACATATATTAAATTGTTTGATCAGTCCTCTGATGTAGTTACTAGTATTCTCATCCTAATTTTACAGATGGGTAAACTGAGGCAAAGAGGAGGAAGTAACTTACCTAAGGTCACCCAGCCAGTAATTGTGTTATTTTTCCCTTTTTAATTTAATTAATTTAATTTATTTATTTTTGGCTGCATTGGGTCTTTGTTGCTGCGCACGGGCTCTCTCTAGTTGCTGCGAGTGGGGGCTTCTCTTGTTGCGGAGCTCGGGCTCTAGGCGCGCAGGCTTCAGTAGCTGTGGCTTGCAGCTAAGTAGTTGTGGCTCACAGGCTCTAGAGCACGGGCTCGGTAGTTATGGCGCACGGGCTTAGTTGCTCTGCAGCATGTGGAATCTTCCCGGACCAGGGATCGAACCTGTGTCCCCTGCATGGGCAGGCGGATTCTTAAACACTACACCACCAGGGAAGTCCCCAGCCAGTAATTTTTGAAACAGTGATTGTAACCCAGGCATCTGCTTCCTGCATTCACCTCTTCATGCTTACTCCATTTTCCTTCTCAGGGACTTGGGTCTAAGGTGTTTAATCAGGGACTTCCCTTGCCATCCAGCGGTTAAGACTCCATGCTTCCACTGCAGGGGGTGTGGGTTCAATCCCTGCTTGGGGAACTAAGATCCTACATGCCATGCAGTGCGGCCAAAAAGTTAAAAAAAAAAAAAACTACTAAGGTGTCCGATCAGCATTACAGTTGCAATTCTGTGGCTGTGTAATGGAGTTAAATGAACTGGCAAAGTCCTTTCTGACTCTTTCTACCCAGGAGGTTGCCGTTAAAGCTTCCTTCAGCCCGACTGAATTATTAGATCTCTCAGTGTTGAGCTTTTATTATGAGCCTGACATAATATTAGCTTTCATCTCGTAAATTAAAAAAATAAGAAAAAAATGAAGCAACTTTTTGTAACTTGTAGAAAGTGGAGTCACATGAGAAAAGGACAGAAAGAAATGCTATGGAAATTCAGAGGATGGTGCTGTTGCTTCCATAAGTTGGGTTGAGAGGTAAGGGAATGTGAGGTGGAACGGCATTCCAGGCAGAGGGAACAGCATAAGCAAAGATGTAGAGGGCCGTCTAAGAAGACCTCCTTTTAGTTGCTTCTCAGGGTCACCCACAGCCAGAATTCTTCCTCTCATGGGCCAACAGGTCTCCCACTGAGTCTTGGTGTGTCTGCCCTTTGAGCAATCTCAGGATGAAATTCAGCACATTGGTTAACTGACCCTTAGCTGTTGCTTCTACTTCTATCTTGGGCGGTTTTTTTTTTTTTTTTTTCAGTACGTGGGCCTCTCACTGCTGTGGCCTCTCCCATTGCAGAGCACAGGCTCCAGACGTGCAGGCTCAGCGGCCATGGCTCACGGGCCCAGCCGCTCCGCGGCATGTGGCATCTTCCCGGACCGGGACATGAACCCATGTCCCCTGCATCGGCAGGCGGACTGTCAACCACTGCGCCACCAGGGAAGCCCTATCTTGGGCCTGTTGATGAACTTTTCTGAGCCTCGGTTTCTTCATCTATAAAACAGAAGCTAATAGGACCTACCTCAACTGCTGGTTGGAAGGATCAGAAGTGGTTACATATAAGTTCCTAACTTCACCTGACACGGACTGCCCAATAACCTTGCTGCTGTTATCCACCTCGGTGTCTGATTGCTGGTAGGTGATGATAACAATCCCCTGCCCTTCTGTGGGGCTCAGGCATTAGAATCCTTTCACGTGCATGAACTCTTTGAAACCTCACAACCGCTCACCTGAACCGGCCTGGGAAAAATCGCCTTGTCTTTTCCTTCCCCAGTCGATATTTTAATTCTGATGAGTCACCTCCAGCTGAAATGAACAGCAAGGACAATCTTGGAGAGAGAAGCAAGTTTGGAAGTTGTGGCTGATAGGGCTGGTAGGAGAAGGCTGAGTAGAACGTACAGGTGGGCATCATTTCCAGGACCGGCTGGCAGGACCCCTTCTTGTCAGGCCAGCCCCTCCCCGAGGAACAGCCTGCCTCTCGCAGTGCTGGGAGCTGGGGTGATTGGTTGGAACCACCGGCTCTAGAATAGGGGTCCACAGACTAACACAGGCACGGGCAACAGCCACATCCCGAGACGCTCACTTCTCAGGGAGACTCAAGTCATTTTCTGTGAGAAGCGAGTTACATAGTATTTTTCAAAAATCATGCTCCGGAGTACATTTGCATAAATGAATGTATTGTATTTTTTTTAGAAACAATGAAAGCTTTAATTACCTAAACTCTAATTAAGCTTGTCTCTTGCAGAAAACACAGGATATTAGCTTATTGTGTACTTGGCTCAATTTTTTTGTTTTTATATATTGCGTGATCTCTACATAATTCTCAGTTAAACTCAGTGAAAACACTTCGGGAGTATTTTCAAGCCAATAAATATTTTATTGAGCACTTGCTAAGTGCCAGCATGGCTTAATAATTAAGAGCAGAGACCCTGAGAGTTGAGCCATCTGGGTCCATTCCTGGCTCTGCTACTTACTAGCTGTGTGACCCTGGACGAGTTATTCAACCATCTTTGGCCTCAGTTGCCCCATATGTAAAATAGGCATTATGATGGTACTTATCTCCATAATGGTAATGAGAATTAAAGAGACAATATGAGTGAAGGGTTTAGAATGGGGCCTGCACACACTAAATACTTTATACAGGTCAGCCCTTATTATGTATGGGACAGTGGGTCAGGAGCTGGGGACAGAGCTGCAACAGAGCTGGCGGTCCAGTGGAGAACCAGACAGCTAGCAATTAATCCACAATAAGGGTGATGCCTGGTATCTAAAGGGCAGGCAAGGGCTTCCCTGGTGGCGCAGTGGTTGAGAGTCCACCTGCCGACGCAGGGGATGCGGGTTCGTGTCCCGGTCCGGGAAGATCCCACATGCCGTGGAGCGGCTGGGCCCGTGAGCTATGGCCGCTGAGCCTGTGCGTCCGGAGCCTGTGCTCCACAACAGAGGCCACAACAGTGAGAGGTCCGCGTACCGCAAAAAAAAAAAAAAAAAAAAGGGCAGGCAAGGTGCTCTGGGAGTTCTACAGGCTACTATAACTCTCTATGTTCTATCAGAGATACTGTAGCTCTGTAGATACTCTGGATGTTTTCATTTTCCTATTTTATTAACACAGACTGATTCATCTAGCATCTTATGTCCTCAGGGTCTAAAGGAGCTTTCAAAGGTTATTTGTCCATTTCAGTGGCCCAGGTAAAATGTTCCCTCAGGTGGCACCATGACCATGTCTGCTTCCTTCTCCCGCTCCATCACTGTGCCAGGAGCTGCTCTCCTGGATCGTGAACTCCATCTGGGGTGGCCTGCTTTCAGGAACTCCCTATATATGAACTCAGAGCCTGGCTGCGGCAGATGTGCCCAGCACTAGTCTTTAGTCTTTAGGAATGGAGCTGCTCTCTGCGTCCATCTGTGACCCACGACATCTTGATTCTGGGACCTAGGCATGGCACCTTGACCGTTTTCTGTGCCTGTGGCTCTTGACAACTCTGCCTGTGGTCACCAGGGCTGCTGTGGGCAACAGGACAGGGATAGGCAGGAAGCAGGGCCGGGACCAGGGGTTCCCTCCAGTGTTTCTCATCTGTGGACCACCTGCGTCAGGCTTACCTGGGGTAACTGTATAAAATAAAGATTCCACCATGGACCATTACTCAGCCATAAAAAAGAATGAAATAATGCCATTTGCAGCAACATGATTATCATACTAAGTGAAGTAAGTCAGACAGAGAAAGACAAACATCATATGATATCACTTCCATGTGGAATCTAAAAAAATGATATAAATGAACTTATTTACAAAACAGAAACAGACTCACAGACAGAAAACAAACTTATGGTTACTAAAGGGGAAAGGCTGGGGGGAGGGATAAATTAGGAATGGGAGTAACATATACACACTGCTTTATATATATATATATATATATATATATATATATATATATATATATATATAAAGTATAAAATAGATAAACAACAAGGACCTACTGTATAGCACAGGGAACTCTACTCAATATTCTGTAATATCCTATATGGGAAAAGAATCCAAAAAAGAATATATATACAGAATCACTTTGCTGTATACCTGAAACTAACATAACATTGTAAATCAACTATACTTCAATAAAGATAAATAAATTAAAAAAAAAGAAAATGAAGATTCTTTGGTCTCAGTCCCAGTGGGCTCCAGGGATACACATATTTAAATAACTTTCCCAGGAGATTCTTAGGAGACCACCACCCAAAACCTGAGCCCCTGTGCCTGCATGGAGCCCTTGTTGGAGATGAATGCCTTTCCTTGCTTGTTCCTGAGAGCTCTACACCACCTGAATCTCCTTTTGCTAGGTTTCTCCAGGGCCCTCAGCCCAATGCACAGTCCTGCTGGCTTCTGGGCTTCCCTTGATGCCCTGGGAAGGAGGGTGGGGGGAGAAAGGAGAAGGAAGTCGGAATGACTGGCAAACTGGGGATGGTTCTATGGATTGCAGAATCACAAAATATTGGAACTGGAAAACCTCTCAGAGATGGATTCGCCCAGACCTTTTCTTTTGTGGGTGAAACATCACAGTCAGGGGATGCACCCAAGGTCTGACAGCCAGTAGGGGGCTGGGCCAGGGCTAGAAGGCAGGCCTCTGGCTCCTTGTCAACCAAAGTGGTCCTCCCACCAGGGCCACCCCTGGTCTGGCTTATTTAAGCCATGAGCACCAAAGAAAGTGGCACCTAGTTATAGTCATTGGTCTTGCACTTTGGATTATTTAGCCCACGTTCGGACAGGCCACATGGAGCTTGGCTCCATTTGTGGTTAAGGGCAAGTTAAGGAGAGGGTGAGCCAGCCAGGATTCAGGCTGGAGTCCACAAGAGCCTGGCCGGGTCTGCTGTGCCGGCCCCCTCCCCCGGGGCTCCTGGGGCTGGTGGCAAGGGGTGTAGCACAGCACCACACACTAGTAAGCTGCCTTGTGGTTGTGATTAATCTCTGTGGTCGGTCTTACTACTCACATAGCCACACACATCAAGACACCCCCAACTTAGAAGGACATACAGATCCAGGATGGAGAGGGCATTTTCTTCTCTGGTCTTTGCTGCTGCTGTGACTCTTGGCAGAGAAAAAGCTTTCCTGGGTGTGTTTATTACAGGGCAGGCTTTGGTTGTGAATGGCAGTGGATTGCTCTGTACAGTGTGTCCATGTGCCTGAGTGCACGAATGCCCCTTGTGTGTGTGTGTGTGTGTGTGTGTGTGTACATGCTCGGGGCTGTGTGTGTGAGACTTGCACCCAAATGACTGACAGATGGTAAATTGTTTTAAAAGCTTTTCCCCCTTTTGTGTATAACCTTCACTTCTGGCTTGTTTTATGCCAAGATACCAGGACTGTGTCAGAGAGAGATCAAGTTTGAGATCTGGAATCTGTTCAAGGAGAGCCCCTTGTGAAGAGGGGAGGGGTGCAGCCGAGGGGAGGATGAAGATGGGTATCCAGGTGTCTGCTGAAGGTTCTAACACTCATGGGAATATGGCAGCGAGGGGTTTATGCTACCCTTGGAGGAACGTGGAGAGTTCAAGGAAATTTTGCATATTCTTTCTTTACATGTCACTGTCGAGCTTCCTGATGTCTTCACACCTCCAGCTGTAAAATGGGCCCAGGCACACTGAGTCCTGTGGAGGCTTTAACATCCTTTTCTAGCAACACTCTGGGGTTGGAGCTGAAGGTGTCAGTTGGTCCAGCACCCTGCCTTCAAGCAAAGAAGACCCCAAACACCCAAGATAAGCAGCCTCAACCCTGTTCTTAAAGACTTGCAGGCATGCTGAATTCAGCAGTTTAATTTTGATGATCAGAGCTTTATTACTTGCAAGTGACAGAAACTCAACTCAAACCAGCTTAACCATAAAAAGGAATGCAGTGTGTCTCCCATGTGTGGAAGGACCCTGGGGTAGCCTGCAGAAATAAAGGCAGGCAGCGGGACCTGGCTTTGAGGATGCTAACTCAACATTGCACCCCCTTCCCTGCCTTCTTGGGTTGTCTATGAAGCCGTGTAGCCTTAGCTATTCTTGGGTTTTGGCCCTTATCTTGCGGCAGCTCAGAAGACAGTGGCCAACAGGCCTGGGTTCCCATCCATATATATACAGCTTTCAATCCAAGGGAGAGAGCAGCCCTCATCTCCAGTTTGGAAAATTCTCGAAAAGCTTCTGATTGGTCACCGTGCGCAGGGGGATGTGGTCTTTGGATTGGGCTAACCAGGGCAGTGTGTCCACCCTTCTGCATGGGAGATGACAGATAAGGTTAAGGGCTGGGCACTCACTGTGATTCACAGCCCCATCAGGCCATGTAGGAGTGAGAGGAGGTCCCCCCACCTCACACAAAAAAAGAAGGGGGTAAGCAAAAAAGAAGGGTGAGAAAGAATGCTGGTCACAAAACCCAAAACTACCACAGGACACTATGATTTGCTTTGTAATTAGGAGATTAGCATAAACAAGAGTCTTCAAGTTCTCTTCCCCGTGGTGACTGAGATGATGTCTTATTATCTCCATGTTTAGGACCCAAAGGGACCAGGTAATGGCACAATGGGTACAATCAACAAGTACAGTAAAATTTTAGGTTTACACTTGATAAAAGGATCAATATTAACTTCATTCAAAAATGTATATTTCAGGTAGAATGGCTTGTATTCTTTGGGAATCATGACATACTAGGGAGATTAAACATGTAGTACAATAATGCCAGGTACTATTTGGTAAACACGGAAAGTAAGGTACCAAGTCTGCTGGAAGTTCAGAGAAAGGAGTGAGCATATAATTTCCATTAGGGACTCATTGTGAGGTATAGGGGGAATTTCATTCGTCTACAAGAAAGACATCTGAGTACAGTGGCTTAAACAGCTTATGAGGCTTATCTCATGTAAACAGCATGACAGCTCCAACAAAGTCCTCTGGAAGTCAGGCTTCCTGCTTTTTGCTCTGATATCCTCAGTAAAGGTTTCCATCTCAAGGTCACCTGATGGCTGCTAGAGCTCCAGCGATCTCATCTGCATTCCAAGAAGTAGGAAGAAGGGAAGAGAACAAAAGGAACTCTTTCAGCTCAGTAAACTCCTTTCAAGCAGGTTTTGACTTGTCTCATACAACACTTTTGCTTTCATCTTCTTGACCAGAACATAGTTATATGCCTATTATATGTAACTATAAGGGAGGATGGAAAATGCAGTCTTTTAGTCATAAATAAAATCTATGAATAAAATCTATGTTTGTTACCAAGGAAGAAGGGAAGAACGAAGATCTGGGGCTGACTGTCAATGTCTGCCAATCCCACACTTGTCGAAAGATATTGGGCTTTTATGCTATGCTTTATTAGTATATAATTCCATCATTTATTCATTTAAGAAAATGTATTGAGCACTTTCTGTTTACATAGCAAGAGCTCTACACATGTTGACATAAAGGCAGCGGAAGTGGAGAGCACAGTCCTTACCTCAAGGAGCTTATAGTGGAGGCAGGAGTGTAGTTTCTACAAGCCAAGCTCTTTGCTGTATTGATGCAACAGTCAGGGAGTTTGAGAGCAGAGATAAACCAGTTCATAACTTTATGGAGCAGAAATAATAACTATGGCAGACTCTGTTGACCAAAGACGGTGATGACAATATCTCCCATCCCACAAGCCCTTCCACAGCACAGCCCTGCCAGTCCTCCATCAGGAGGTAGAGTCTGATTCTCCCCCCTTGAATTGGGGGTGTGTGTGTGATTGTGAGATTGTGTCGACCGCTAGAGTACAGCAGAAGGGACGTTGTGTGACTTCTGATTCTCGGTCATGAAAGGCCATGCAGCTTCCGCCCTGTGCACTGGAACACTTGTGCTGGGAGCCCTGAGCTTCCACAGAAGAGTCTGACTCCCCTGAGGCCACCATGCTACCAGGAAGCCAAGCTACAGGGAGAGGCCACGTGTGATGTGCCCAGTCTTTGCGTCACTCCAGCCCATGTACCAGAAGCATGAGTTGACAAGCCTTCTGATGAATCCATCCTCCAGCTGTCAGGTTACCCCTAGCCTTTGAGTCTTCCTGGATGAGGCCCCAGACATCACGGAGCAGAGACAAGCCATCTCTCTTGCGGCTTGTCCAAATTCTCAACCCACAAACACCGAGGACAAAATGAGATGTTTCTTTCAAGATGCTTAGTTTGAGGATAATTAGTTACACGCAACAGTAACTGGAAAAATGGCTGTTACTTGTACTGTACCACCCATATGCTAGGCTCTGTTCTAAATCTTTTCACTCATTTACTCTTCACAGCAACTCTATTAGGTAATTGTATCATTATCTCCCTTTTATAGATGAAGAAGCTGAGACATAGAGAAGTTAAGTAACTTACCCAAAGTTACGCACCTAGATGGGATAGATCTTAAGCTTTGTGGTACCAGGGTCTGCACGTCTTTCTACTATACTCAACTGCCATGCCATAGGCAAACGTGATCAGGGGACCAGTAAGAAGATCACATAGGTAGTTAAGTCCTGGTGGGTACAACTGGTTCCATAACATCCTCAGGGCCAGGTCATCACAGCATTAAGCCACATCCACCAACAGCCCCATCTCTGGGACTGACCTTGCCCTTCTAATCTCCTAGAAGCACAACTCCACTTCCTCAGCTGGTCAGTAAATCCTTCTCTCACTCTTACTTGATCACACTTTACTTCAACATCATCATCACCATCCTTAGGCTCTGGCACTACTTTCTTTACAGCCCCTTGATCAGTTAGGATTCATTCCAGTTGGGAGTAGCTGAAAGCCCCACTGGGGTAGCTAAATTAGGAGGAGGTTATTCTTTCTCACATATGAAGATGTCTGGAGGTATTTAGAATGTAATCCAGGGCTGAGCATCTGCTCAAGGGTGTTAAGAAGGACCAGCTCCTTCTGTCTTTCAGCTCTACTGTCGTTAGGGAGGACTTGTGTCTTCATGGTTGCAAAATGGCAGCTGTATCTCCAGATGTTATGTCTGTGTTGCAGGCAGAACGGGCCTGGCAGACCAGGGAGAAGTAAGAATGGCAAAGTCAAAATTCTTCCCTTCTTTAGGCTTTGCTCTTCATTTGGGAAGAAGAAAGGATGTTTGGGGAGGGAAAACCTCTCTAGGAAATTTTACCTACATCTCACTGGCCAGAGTAGTTTCACATTGCCTCCCCTACATAGCCACGGAGGAGGCTGACATTCAATATTATTGCCTCTGGTCTCTATGGCAGAGGAATTTGATTTCCTACCATATGACTATGATGACTACAGATGGTCTACCGTCTATGATCGCATAGGTGTGTCAGAATATTTAGTGGGTATTTAGTGTGGGACTTGGCAAACTTTTTTGGTAAAGGGTAAGATAGTAAATATTTCACGCTTTGTGGGCCATATGGTCTCTGTTACACCCACTCATCTCTACCATTGTAGCGTGAAAACAACCACAGGGAATGCATAAATGAATAAGTGTGGCTGTGATTCAATGCAACTTCATCTCCAAAGTAGGCAGTGGGCTGGGTTTGGCCCATGGACCATAGTTGCCAACTCCTGTTTTAGTGATTTTTATCTACAAGGATCTGCCATTGGACCCAGTATTTCAGCCAAAATGTCAATCTCATAAATCGGGGGTGCAGACATGCCTGAAAGATGAGATTGGTAATGGATCTCACAAGATGATTTGGTGATCCCAGGGTTGACTCTGATGGCTGATAGCTTAGCAGAGTGGCCCATTCCTTCTGCATTACTCACCGCCAGTCCCTCCCCAAACCACAGGTCCAAGAGATGGCCAAGGGGCACCCAGCTGGGGAAGAGAGAATTGTAACTGCTGCAACTAAGACCTGAAGGTTGAATGGGCACATCAGATTCATTGAGCACCATAAATACCTGTTGCCGTATTCCTGAGCATTTTGGTACCCAGAGAATAAACTAACAACAGATATTTGGGGTAGAGTTTTGAGAAAGCTTCTCTGATATTCTTAGCCTTACAACATTTTGCATTGGTATCTGGCTTCACCTTTGCTAGAGCAGAGCCAACATTGAGACAGTATGCGTTATATAATCTCACATCAAACCTTTGTGTTTATCATTAAAAATATGGCAACATCATTGTGGTTATAAACAGTTACCAAGGAAACCAGTTTATCATAATTAGCTATTTATTCCCTCTTCTTTCTTGCTCTCTCTCTCTCCCTACCACCTGAGCTTTCTTTCGGCTGAAAGTTATGATAAGCTGTTATCAGCCTGGGCTCAGTGGCTAATTAGGTTCTAATACTGATTCATAGAATTGCATTGCTCTTTTCCATAACTATGCTGTAATGCATTGTCTGTGCTTATTAAAAATAGACACAATGATGGAACAATTGGTTTATTATATGTGTTTTAAATGGTCATAATAGCTGTCTCCAGGGCAGTGGTATATCAAAACCTAACAGACAGAAGGTAAAAACTTTTCATCTATAAAAGACGTGTGGCCCTTTCTCCTGCATTAGGAAATGGTTATGAAAGGAATTGCTTCCTGGATGGGGTTTCCAGTCCTGCAGAGTTTTTGTTACTTTTATTGCCCATTTCAATGGAGAACATTAGCTAGTATCCACGGTCGACACTGATGATCTAGAGCAGGGGTTGGTAAACTTCTTCTGTAAAGGATCAGACAATAAATGTTTTAGCTTTTGCAGGGCATATGCCCTCTGTTGCAGCTACGGAACTCTGCCTTTATAGCAGGAAAACAGCCTTAAATAATCTGTAATGAATAGGCAAGTCTGTGTTCCAATAAAACTTTATTTATATCAATGGGTGGCAGGCTAGATTTGGCCCATGGGTCGTGGTTTACCGACACCTGTCTAGAGCCTCATTGCACATGTAGGGAATGACATTGCATTTGGGCTTCTTAGAGTGGGAGCAACACCTGGAGAAGCCTGGATGAGCCACCAGGGGCCGATGTGCCCCTACTTAGCTGTCCCCTGGTCAATCTCTCATCAAGAGGGGAGGTTTCTCATGGTGATTCCCCCAGGGAGGGGTGGACTAGGGATCAAGTGACTTGGGGTCGATTCTGACTTGGGTACCATTTCCTCATCTGTAATCCACTCTGCCTACCCCAAAGAGTTGTGAGAGTCAACAGAGACAATGAATGGGGGAGGGCCTTGTGAGCCATAAACCACCAAACCATATAAGCACATAAGGCGTGGCTGTTAGGATATTGCTGTAGAGCAAATGTCATAGAGTTGCAGGATGGGAATGACTCATCTTTCAGGACTTAGTCCAACTGTCATCTGGGCCTTGTGCCCGCTGTATACTACCCTTCCTGGAAGCTGTCCAGCCTGAGTTTTAACCCCTCCAGGGACCAAGTTCATGACCTTCCGAGTTAGCCTGCTCCATCTGGAGACTGTTCTGATTGTCAGAAATTTCTTGCTGATGCTGAGCACAAATCTGTCTTTTCTAGATTTTTCACCCGTTAGTCCTGGTTCTATGCCTTAGCTTTTTCTAGAACAAGATTCATCTCTTTTTTCACTTGAGAGCTCTTTGAATATTTGAAGATAGAGGTCATGCTCTCTGAGTCTTCTCCCCACAAGGCTCTCACCAGCAGTTCCTTTGACTATTTCTATGTGACATGAGTTTGAATCCTTTCACCATTCAGGTTGCTCTTCTCCGCACACATTCCAGTTCTGCAACATCCCTCCTAAGTGGCATATTCATGATTGGACACGCTATTCCGTGCATGTTCTGACTAGTACAGAGCAGGACCATCATCTCCTTTGTTCTAGATGTAATGCTTCTGTTAATGCAGCCTAAAGTCACATGTGACCACATCAAAGTGCTGGATTTTCTTGAGTTGAAATTGGCTAAGACATTTAAGTCTTTTTGTCACATACTACTAAGTCATGGTTACCCCATCCTGAATAGACTCAAGTAACGTTTTTCTGACTGGATTTCAAAAAAAAATTTTTTTATGGCACATTTTTACCCAAAGTCAAAGTCCTTTTGAATTGTGATTAGATATCTTTTTTAATTTGGGTAGTCTGTTTTAATAAGAATGCTGATTGTGATATAAAATCAATGTCTTCACATAGCCTACCATGAGTTCTGTTATAGTCAAAGGAGAAGCCTTCTAAGTCAGTGCAACTCAATTTTTGTTGGTCTGTAAAAAGATGAGCCTCTCCAGATGCAAATAAAAGCATTGCATCGAGGAGGTCTAAGCTGAACTAAACACTGTGCTTGCAACATAGTTGATTTGTGGTTTGCAGACAGGAAGCGGTCCTTAGACCTCACTTTGACTGGTGTGGCTCTCAAGGACACCCTAAGGTCTTGATTGGAACCCTAGAAGCTGATTTAAGGAGGGTAGATGAGAAGAAAAAAATCTTGAAAAAGAATGAAAAGGATCATGGTGATTAGATGAAAATTATCCTCGAGATTCAGTCTGAGTTAGGGACCTAATGGAAAACCTCTTCAGTCTGTATCTCAGTGATTATTCAATACATATTTGTTGATTTCTTCATCTGTGAGAGGCATTGTGCCAGGCACTGGGGGGTTACAAAGTTAAATAAGATATGGGCTGAGCCATGGTTGGGGAGCCTTCAATGCAAACAAATATCCAACTGTGGCTGGTGGGGGCCTCCTCAATCATCACTCTCCTTCCAGCTTAGTAACAGGATCTTGATTTTCTTGGCAGCAATGGCCTCAGGTAAAAGACCGCACATCCCAGCATCCCTTGCTGTTAGACTTGATCATGTGATTTCCAGCAATCATTTGCTATCATCAGGGGACCCTAATGATGGGAGTTTCACACTGTGGGGGTGTTGGAGCACAAGGATAGAAGGAGCCTGGCTCTCTGATGATTTTGTGGAGCCTCCAGCCCTGCCTAACTGTGGACCCGTTTTACAAGAGAGAATAAATCCTTGTGTGTTCTAGCTTCTGTTATATGCAGCTGAACTGCATCCAAAGTGACAGAGAATTTGATACTTGGAAGGTGGCTGCTTCAAGAAACAGAATTTAAAGTGTGGTATTGACTGAGTGGAGGAGGTGGGAAGGCAAATATTTAGTACTCAGAGGTTTGCAAACTGGAAAGCTGGGGACCCTAGTTATGCACTGGTGGAGAATTTGATTGAATTGTTGCCCACGGTTACTGGGAAAGCAAATCGCAAGTTGACTGAAGCTTTTGCTTTAGGGGAAATGGCAGGAGAAATTCAGCATTGGTTTGCTGTCTCTTGCTTTCCACTTCTAAGAAAGTCCTGCAAAGGGGAGCTTGCCAGTGTGAGGGGAGATACACAGAGAAATACTGCTTTGCTTTATAGGTGCTTTCTGTTCTCTGCTTGCAGTCTAAGTTTACTGAGAAGCTTACAACATGAAACTTTGCTGGCTTTTTGTAGTGGCTTCGAAACCAGCACCTTAGTGGGAAATAAGGCTGGTACCCACCACAGCGAAGACAGAATTAAGGGTGCTGTTTTCCACAGTGTGGACGGCCTGCCTCTGAACTAATTTATGCTGGAGAGTAATCCCTTGTGTTTAAGCTTCTGAAATTTTGGATTAATGAACTTAAGCTTAATTGATACTCTGGTCTGGGGGTTGATTATGAAAGTCTTATTCTGTCGTACCACTGAGGACTTGGTAGTACATTATACTCTGGGCAGGAGGGGTGGCCTGATAAGACCTGATAACAAGTGGGTTTTGGGAGGTAAGGAGCGGGCATCCTCTCAGATGGTATAGGTTATAAGGGTGTGAGCAAGGCCTTGTATTCCGTACCTTCCTGCAGCCCAGCTTCCTTGGCTCCAGGCATTCTACCATTACACTTGTATTCCTTTATTTTTGAATGCATTTGACATGTTGGAAGTCTCTTAATGAATTTTAATTATTCAGAGTTGGGGATGGATGCAAAAATGCCCCAACCCTTGATGGCTGCCAAAGACCCCGGCCCTTCTGGGCTGAGCTGCCTAGGAGTGGGAAGGGCACCAAAAGGGCGTGGAAGGGGTGTCACAGAGAAATGGAGCTAAGCTCACAATTCTGCTCAAGGCCGGTGCAACCTGGGATGCTGGGATACCAGGACATGTTTTTCAGTCAAAGCCATTCTCTAAGGCCGAACCTGCGGGGTGTCAGTGAAGTGGAATTCGATCCATGTAGACAGCTGATCTGGATGTTTTGGGCCTGGATTATTTGTTTGGCTGTCTCCACTGATCAAATTAACTGAATAATTGCCAAGTCTCCTCTCAGTTGTGCTCCCCTAGGCAGCTGGTGCGGCCAGCAGGATGGGGTGGGCCTCTGAGGACAAGCTGGATTAGAGAATTAGCACATGCTTGCTACCTGGTCGACCCAGGGAAACTGGCCATTTAATCAGGGTGAGAACCGAGGGCCTGGGTGGGAGGATGTGGGTGATAGATGGGCCTCAGCTCTCTTGGCTTCACACGCAGGAAGATGTAACAGTGATGCAGCCTGGATTTCCCCAAGCAGCCCTCCAGCCCAGCAGATAAGATGCTGCCTAATTAGAATTAGGGAGCTGCCTTAATTCTGCACCCACGTCACTGTGGTGTGTATGTCGATGGTATCACAAAGTCTTATCTCTAAGCAATTTTTGTCTGGGGAGATGAGTTTCTTAAACTCTAGGGCCAAGAAAAGCTTAAAAGAAGCTGTGAAAAGGATAGGGAAAGAGGTTTGCTTTCTCTTACTCCTTTCTTGGGGTGGCCGGGATCCAGGTTCCCATGAGCACACTTTGGACCTTGACTGGCACTCCGATTTGTTTTGTGTGTGTCTTGCCTCCCCAGTCCAGCATACCTCTTCTCTAAGAGCATGATTCTTTCTTGGTTTCCTCAGCACCTAGTCTGTCACATAATCAGCTCTCGCTGAGCTGGTCGGTCTATCGCTTAATTCAGTAAGATTTATTGAGCACTTATTATGTCCTTGTATACTCAGGGGAGAACAGAGGTGGTCAAGCCTAATTTATGAGGACCCGCCCCCACCCCCCGGTTTCATGGGGTGACAAATGATGATAAGGCAGAAGAGATAATAGCTTTGAATGGAAGCGCTGTCGGCGGATATAGGATGGTGTGGGATGCCTACACATTCACTGAACCACAGCCCTATAAGGGCTGAGGAAACAAGGGAGGTGTTATTGGCTCCATTCAACAGAGGAAAAAACTGAGGTTCAGGGAGAGTAAATGACTTGCTCAAGGTCATGCCACTAGCAAGAGTCAGAGCCAGGATGGAGACTCAGCTTTGTCGGCTCTCTTTGCATCTCTAGACTGGCCCTCTTTTAATGGATTGTATCGTGGCCTTCAGTGAGGGGGCAGGGGCATTGGGTACTCGAATCGGGCAGTGATCTCAAACTTGCGCTCTGCAGCCCGAAGCTGTCGGCAGATGTGTCTATTAGGTTCGGATGGTGGTGGTGTGTTGTTTTCAACCAAACCGATAGTTACACATCAGGATATTTCACATCCAGATTCAGAGCTCTGGCTTCACTTTGAAAAAGAAGAAGACCAATGGCTCCTGAATCACAACAATTTGCTGGTGCCCAGCAACGACGGGCTTTCTGGTTAGTGTATGCCCACCTCCTCTGCTCCTGGCGTGACCTCTTCAGCCATTTGGGTTTGTGAGTCTGGGGTTGAGGGACCAGAATGCCGATCCCTACCCTAAGTCTTATCCCTGGATGGTCTTCAGGGGCATGTTCTTTTTTTTTTTTTTTTTTTTTTTTTTTTGCGGTACGCAAGCCTCTCACTGTTGTGGCCTCTCCCGTTGAAGAACACAGGCTCCAGACGCGCAGGCTCAGTGGCCATGCCTCACGGGCCCAGCCGCTCCGCGGCATGTGGGATCCTCCCGGACCAGGGCACGAACCCGTGTCCCCTGCATCGGCAGGTGGACTCTCAACCACTGCGCCATCAGGGAAGCCCCAGGAGCATGTTCTAGTAGAGCACTGGACTGGGAGTCAGAAACCTTGGGCTATGGGTCCTGCTCTGTGGGCAGGTCACTTGACCTCTCCCTCACTGCAGAATGAGGTCCTGTTATTGTCTCTGTGTGGCTCCCAGCATTTCTGTGTAATGGAAGCAGGCAGTGGATGTGAAAGCTCTTTATAAACTGTCGACCGAGAATAAAGGACAGGCAGGTGGTTGTGACGAATGCATGGTGAGGGAGGGTGCTGCAGAGAGAGGAGGTGTCTGCCGGCATCCCATGCCCCCCTGCCCCCAAGCTGGGGCCTCCAGCCTGCCTTCGAACAGGGCACCAGGAAGTGGATGTCAGCGTAGGCCCAGCTTCCTGTCAAGTGACCCAAATCTTTACCTTCAGATCCATTGAGAAACCACCAACCGGGTAAGGAGGTGGGTGCAGGAGGCTCCCAGAGGCCTTTATATCAACAGACTCTTTGGTCCCCGTGCACATGGTCTGGTCCTGAGGGCCGGGTACATCTGCATGTGGCCCATCCTGGCAAGGGGCAGCGGGCTGGGTATCTGCCTGTCGTTTCCAGCTCTGTTCTGTGTGAGTTCCACAGCAATCGCCCTCAAACCATTCCTGCTGGACTCCCTCTCTGGGGAACTTCTGCTTTGTCATTTAAAATAGTTTGGGAACTTCAGATTTAGCTGAGTGTCAGAGCAGTTTATTTGGTCTGCAGGCGTTTTTGTTTTTAAAATTCATGACAAGTTCCTTGCAACATGTTTTATTATATTTTCACCACCTGTTCTACCTTGGGGGTGATTTTAAAATCTGGGACTATCTATCTGTCTTTTTTTTTTAAGTTTCCTTATTTGCCATTTATATGTGTCTTGCAAACATACACAGGTGCACACACACAATGTGAATTTAAATATGGGTATGGGTATATGTATATGTATATATAGATGTATATGTATGTGTGTGTGTATATATATATATATATATATATATATATATATATATATATATATATATCCCACTCCCGCTCCCTCCGTGGCTTGATTGGCTTTAAACTGTGGTTGTAATGTTGAAGGTGTATGTTGTGCCAGGCTAATTATGGAGTTTTCAATGATAAATTTGTAAAACAAATAAATAATTGGAAAACCCTTTGCAGGTGTAAAGTGCTATCTCCCTGAACATTAATAGCAAATATATATATATATATATATATCTCACAGTATTTAATCCTCTAAGGAAAAAAGCTGTTGAAAGCTTTGCTACTCCTCTCAGCTTCCACTGAAGTAGAAAAGGAGTAGTGTGTCCATTTTTACAGATGGAAAAATCAAGTCTTAACAAGGGTAGCTGGAGGGTCAGTGGTGGATGTGGGAGTCCTTCCACAAACTCCTAACATCTACGTAATTATCTGTGGTATCTCTCCATGTCAACCTGAACAAAGGACCACTGTATATTTATAGCACTATATTTATTTTCTCTAAAAATACAAGTACCATGCATTCAAGTTTACCGATGGTTTCCTTTGAGCCCCTGGATCCAACTATGCCTGAAGCTGAACTTTTAAGTTATATGAGTCAATAAATCATCTTTGGGTTTCCTCCACTTAAAAGAAAAAAAATTTAAAAATTCCAAAACCTCCAAAACAATCTATGCAATCAGAGTTAAGCTTTTGACATACCATGTACTTAAACTGGACATAAAAATGTGAGGTGGGTATAATCATCTCCATATTTTAATAGATGGAAAACCCCCCAGATATCCACATGGAATGTAAACCCAGGTTAACAAATATATAAGACTCAAAAGAAATCAAACTTCTTTTATAAGAAATTAAAAATAGTCTACCGTATTTTTCCTAATTATCATTGGAAAGCATGTATTAGGGTCCCTGACATGGTGCCCTGTCAGACCCTTTTGCTGAGATTTTCAAGAAGGATTTTGTTTGTGCATTGAGACACTGATGCTCTCTTAATTGTCATGGAAACAGAAGCTTCCCAAGGGCTGTCAGAGAGGCCTCTGTATCCCTCTGTAGGTCCCCACTCTTCCTGTTCCACAGGGAGATGATCTGTAGGATTGCATGACTGGTAATATGGGGAACAAGTAGAGTGATGTGCATTAATTGCATAATTTATGCAAGTGGAATTTGCAGAGTAATGTCCTGGAACAACCATAAAGCCAGGATCTTATAATAGTTAAGAACATGGAGTTTGGTGTCATATAAACCTAACATAGCAAGTTATTTAACCTCTTTAAGCATCAATTTCTCCATGTATAAATGGCAATACTATGGTTGATGTATGTGGTTAATAAATGATAGGTATATTCCTATTATTTCCCATAAGTGTGATCGGATAAATATGAGAGCCACTGTATGTTAAATCTTGTCTTGGAGCTTCATAATATTCATTAGCATAGTAAAAACTTGGAGGAGTCCACCAATAAAGCAAACTGATTGCTTTCATTTATCCCAGTGTTTTCAGATCTAACTTAAGCATAAAATGCTTGTCCCCTCTGCTATTTTCCTGCAGAACTGGGAGTCCCAGGGAACACACTTTGAGAAACCCCAGGAGTTCATAACCTATTGTAATTGAGGGGGATTCATTAGGCCACCACTAGGGGGTGTGCCAGCCAAGTTTTCTGATTCTCAGTCAGAAAAGAGGGTTTGCTCTGGGTTTCCAAAGAATAGAGCTTTTGAAGGCTTCCTTGGGGAGTAAGGAGAGACCAAAATAACATTGGTTTAGTGGAACAAGGGAGGTAAAGAGAAGGGTCACACCATGTGGAAAGATGGAGGTTTTCCTGCCCTTCCTTTCTGATAAGACATGCAAATGGCTGACCTTTGGATAACGGATCAGTAGAGCCCAGAGTGGCCACAAGGGGAGGCATGACTTGGAGGCCAGGTCAAGGCAGGGTGGAGACAGGGGAGGCAGGCCCACAGCAGAGCACCAGAGGCCTCAGATGGGGAGCCTCAAAAAGACTAACATTTTCCAGACTTCCCTGGTGGCGCAGTGGTTAAGAATCCGCCTGCCAATACAGGGCACACGGGTTCGAGCCCTGGTCTGGGAAGATCCCACATGCCACGGAGCAACTAAGCCCATGCGTCACAACTACTGAGCTTGTGCCCTAGAGCCTGCAAGCCACAACTACTGAGCCCGTGTGCCACAACTACTGAAGCCTGTGTACCTAGAGCCTGTGCTCTGCAACAAGAGAAGCCACCGCAATGAGAAGCCCATGCTCTGCAATGAAGAGCAGCCCCCGCTCGCCGCAACTAGAGAAAGCCCACACACAGCAACGAAGACACAACGGAGCCAAAAATAAATAATATAAATAAAAAATGATTTTATAAAAAAAAAAAAGGCTAACATTTTCCAGGATATTGGTTCCTATGTCTAATATGAAGACTATATATAATATATAATATATATTATATATATTTTCTCTTAATTAAAGGTTTTCTCCTAACCTTGGGCACAGTTTGATGTGTGTAAATGAATCAGAGTGGTGGATTAGAAGGTGGACACTGAACATCAGATGATAAAAATGTTCAGAGTAGAAAACTTGGACAGTTCAGAAAATCAAGGAGAAATCTCTTGCCATCAGACAACCCTCCCCAATAACATTTTGAAGTATGTAGGGGGATCTATAAATAACTGGGTGCTTGAGGCAGCATGTGTGGGTTAGGATTGTTTCGGTTACAAATGACAGAAATTCAGTGCAAACAGCTTTATTATAAGGGTCTCGGATTGTCTGTCTCATTGATGCTGAAAGCAGGGAATGGGGCCAGGCCTTAGGCACATGGTGGGTAGCAGGGACTCAGGTGCTGTCAGGACACTCTCTCTGACTCCCGTTTTTCCCTCTGCCTTTGCCTCCTCCTGGGTCTTCTCTCTGTGGATCAGCTGCCAGGTCTCTGGCTCACAGGGTAGGACACGTGGGCCCACGTGCAACTCCTGGGCCCTCTGCCCTGTCATTTCTGCTGCTGCAAAGAGACAGATTCTCTTCACTCCAATTCCAGGATTACTGGGGAGGAAGAGGATTGTCGTGGCTGGGGTCGGATATCCACCGTGTGTGTGTGTGTGTGTGTGTGTGTGTGTGTGTGTGTGTGTGTGTGTGAAGTTCTCAGAAAAGTTGGAGATGGGGAAGGAGGAAGGGAGGTACTGACAACAAAACAATATCTAGTACTGTACATATTTTCTATATTTATAAAGCTGAGATTCAACTGTATATAAATGTATCCTGTTTTTAATCAAACTTTATGTCATCAGCATTTCCCCAGTCCTCAGAATCTTTGTAAACAGCTTTTAAATTATTGCATTGTATTCAATTATTTGGATGTTCTTAGCAATTTTCCAACTGTTAGGTATTTAGAATGTTTTCATTAAAATTTTTTGAGGGGCTAGATTAGTAATGTTATGATGGAAGGAAATTTTCCTGACTTCATGCAAGGATTAGGTACATTATTGTGAATAAAAACAACTAGGATTTGGTCTCACAGTCTCACCCCCTACTCTGCTTCACTTTTCCCTTCCAACCTTCCCCAGAGTAAAAATGGCAGTGGGAGCTGGGCACTGGGAGTGTGAAGGAGAGGGACCAGGAAGACAGATATGGTGGCTCCCCAGGGCCTCAGGTCTGCATTGTCCCTGCCTGTTTTCCTTCTGGAAACAGATCAAGGTAAAGTGAATCATCTGTGAATAAATCCCTCCACCTAGTAACCGAAGAGGTCAGCATCCCCAACGTCAGGCATCTCCGGAATGAGGCTCCATTTGGATGGGGCTGGGCAAGTTAATGCAGGAGAATCCAGGGATGGAGACCATCGGGGACCTGAGTGAAGGCTGGCTCCTCATTCTGTGTGGAATTCACAGCCACCCTACTTTGGGAAGCAGACAAGAGTTGCCCAACCACCAACCTGCCACAGTCTCCCCTGGGAAAGGCGGTCTCAGAATGTTGGTGGTTTTCAGCATCCTGTGATTTTTTTCCAAGTTGGAGTAAAACATTTGCTCAGGTTGAAATGTGGCTTTAAAGGCCCTTTGTGGAATAATGAGAGTCCCTGGAGGTGGGGTCACTGGATGTTTTCTCGTGAAGAACAAAGAATTCCTAAATGTGATAACCTTACCTGGAGGGTTTAGACTATTTGAAGGAAGCTCTGTTGAATGCCACTACAAAGGGAAGGAAACTAAAAATGATGTCCTACTGTGTGCCAGGCACTGTGCTGGGTACTTTATGTTTTATCCTTCTGAGGTTTGAAATAGGGTTACCCTAGACAGTACTCTCTGTGTCGATTTGACTGGATGTTTAGAGTTGCTCTATTATTTCAGGTGATCTTTGTTTAGGGGTAAAGTTCAGAATGTCCTCTGCCATTGTTTTTCTGCATTTTCTAACACTTTCTATTTGTGGAATACTATGGTTTTTATTAGATATTCCAGTTCCTTCTGTCCTGGAGTGGCTCCAACTGATGTTTTATCATTCTTATTTGTTTTGAATAATAATAAGGGAATAATAATACCAAATGCAATGAGTCCAGGAGGTGGAACATTTCTCAAGCTAGGGCTCTATCTAATTTTGTTTTGGAAACTGCTGAAATCATTCAGTGCAAGAGGGCCAAAAGGCACGCCATTTGTGTTCAGGGGTAGGGAAATAGGAAATAAAATATTCATGCTTCATTTGGGCCGATGGGAGTCCGATACCTGAATATAATGCTTCCCTCTACAGTGAGCTCATAACTGTAAGCATGAGAGCAAATCTTACAGGTAGAGGAAAATCCCATTCAGTTTGACTTTCTACTAGGGAATTTGGGGACTAACAGCTGGAATCTGGGGACATAGATCTATACTTTTACACCGCCTAGGGAAGAAGTGTTTGGTAAGCAAAGAACGAATGGGATAGTAGGAGCAATGTTTGACTCCCATAAAATAACTACATTCACAGCTCATGTTAGGGCAGATCTGCCAGGCCCTTTATCTGGTTAACCGAGGGGCTGCTACCTGAGGTTAACTGAGGTGTGCTGTCCCCAACCGATAAAACAGCCATTTCCTACCTAGACAACCATACTCTGACTTTCTCCTAATTCAGATCTCCCTCCGAGTAAGTAAAACTCTAGTTAGTAAAATAACACAGGTCTCTACACTAATTGGCTTTGTTTAAGGAATTAGAGCAAGTTGTTTAAACTTTCTGTTCTCAGTTTCCTCACTGATAAAGTAGGAATTATAATGGGTCCTCCTTATGGGATTGTTGAGAGGATTAATTGAGTTAATTGATGTAAATTGGTTGAACAGTGCCTGGCATGAAGTCAATGATCAATACATGCTATTTATTTATTTATTTATTTAGGGGATGGTCAGGTACACAGCAGCCGCCTGCTGAATTGCACTGGTGTTTGCTCATATTGATATAACCATGAGCTTTTGTTCCCTGAGCAGACAAAGGTGATAGCAGGGAGAAAAAGTTTGGAGGCATGTTGAAACAGGAAATGGGAAGCTGAACCCAAACAATGTAGCACATGCTGCCCACCATTATTTTACTCTTTAACAAACATTAAACGAATACATGATAACCCAGTACAGAATATTTTGTCTCCTTTAGAGCCCAGGAGAAGAGAAGAATCTGGCCAGGCGGGGCTGAGTGTGGATAAGAGAGTCAGGCTCCAACCAACACACCCTGCCGCCCAGGCCCATCCATGGCTCCGCACCCGCAGATCACCTGCCATGCTCACTCTGGAGAAGACAGAGTATTGTTAATGATTTATGTGGAATCGGACAGAAGCAAGCAATCCGAGGCTGGGCTACTGTAGACCAGGTGGAGAAGGCTGAGGGGGAGACAGACCCATCATCAGCCCTAGGGGAGAAGGGGGCTGTGGCCAACTCGCAGGTTCTTAGCAAAGGTCCGTATCTTGCATTCTGGTGGCCCTATTGTTGTCTAACTTCAGGCAAGGCCTTGACCTTTCCGAGCCCTACTTCCTTTCTCTGTAAAGTGGGGATGATAACACCCACCTTGCACGACTGTTAAAGGGCTAGAAATAATACCTAAAATTGTGCAGCACAGACATAATAGGCACCCAACTATCATCGGTTGGATTGTGTTTTCCCTCACCCCAATTCATAAGTTGATGTCATAACCCCCAGTAACTCAGAATGGGACCTTATTTGGATACAGGGTTGTTGCAGATGTATTTAGTTAAGATGAGGTCATATTGCAATAGAGTGGGCCCCTCATCCAATGTGACTGGTATCCTTATAAAAAGGAGAGATTCAAAAACAGAGACAAACATGGGGAGAACACCACGTGAAGGTGAAGGCAGAGATCAGAATTTTGCTTCCACAAGTCAAGGAATATTAAAGGTGTCCTCAAACCACCAGAAACCAGGAGAGAGGCATGGAACAGATTCTCACAGCCCTCAGAAGGAACCAACCCTGCTGACACCAGGATCTCGGACTTCTAGCTTCCGGAACTGGGAGACCATAAATTTCTGTTGTTGAAGTCACTCAGTCCATGGTACTTTGTTACAGCAGCCCAAGAAAACAAACACACCAACCAACAGGAGCCCATCATCATGACCCTTGGTAATCACTGTGGCTCCCTCTCTCTGCCCCCTTCCTGACGTCTTCCTCCAAGGCATCCAGGAGGCAACCGGAGCCACCCTTGGGAGGGACGCACGAAGGGAGTGCGCCGTGGGGTGGAACCACCAGTGCTAAGACCAGGGAAGTGACGATCTCTCTGTGTCTAAATGTCTCCACTGCACACAGCTCAGCCCGGGTGGAGTGTCCACCCAAACCCTCCTTCCTCTCCTGTCCCCGAACTCATCTTCTGCTCCTTCTCTGCCCACGTGTTCGCTTCCTGCCCATCTGTGCTGTGGGCTCTTAGAGAGGACTATTCCTCTAAGTCCCAGCAAGGCTCCTGGATCTGCCAGGCAAGGATGCCTGGCTTGGCGAAGGGATCACAGAGAATTGTCATGGCAACTCCCAAGGCTTGGGAAAGGCTTCTGCAAAGTGCTGTCTTAGCTCTTGGCCCTTGGGAGAGTCACACAGCACAGGGAGGTACCTGGAGTAAACTAGGTTCTCGGGAAGGTGGGACTGGGTGGGGAGGTGAGGTGCGCCAACAGTGAAGAACCTTAAAGAGTGAAGAGCGGGAAGCAAGATGGTGGGATTCTGAGTATTTTAAACTTTGGTGAGCAGAGGCGTGGGAAAGCAGGAACTGAGTCTCCTGGTGAGGCATGAGGGTTCTGGAGCACACCGAGTATATTTTTCTTTTCTCCTTTCCCCTTCCATTCTTTGCTCCCTGTCTTCTGGGCATTGCTTTCCTCTCCTTCTTAGCTGGGTGCTTATGGGGCCAACCTTATGTTGCACCCACCGAATCCTCCCATTAATCTGGCCTGGTTCCCCACGTATGATTTAGTGGTGTTGCATGCCCTGAACGCAAGTGGGGGGCGTGGCAGGAGGGGAGAAAAAGGAGGGGGGATAAGCGTTTGATCTGCTAAAACGCACCTTAAGAGCAAACCCATCCACGTTACTGAAGGGATCAGCTGGGTCCTGTCTACAGTTATGTCAAACAAAGTGTGCTGCAAAGTGCCAACCCTCCCTTTGTGCTGTGACACTGAGAGCTGCCAAAAGATATTAAAAAGCTTGCATGAACTAGGTGATGGCAGCTGTAACTGTCTAAGTTATTGCCTGGCAGCTGCAGCACTGCCTCACTGCTGCTGGCCGCCTTTACGGTTGGTTCTCCATTTGTTTGCCCTTTCTCTAGCAACTGAGAGCACCAAGCCTGCAGTGGGCGAGTCGCTGCTCCAGCCCCCTCGTGCCTGCAGGAGAGGATGCTTGAAGCGAGCCACCATGGAGGGACACCCCCTGCTGCTCTAGGGAGAAGTTATTTTTCTCTTGGCTAGACCCCAATCCCGGTTTTGCATCGGTCAGCTCGACTCCAAGGAACCTTGGATGAGCGGATAGCACAGCGGCGAGCACGCACACCCAGGCGCACACACCAAATGCAGCTTTTTGTGTTTGTGTGTGTGGCTTTTTTTTTTCTTTCCCCGTTGGCTCCGAATGAGCTAGAACAATATACCAGTTCCAAGCCCTGCCAGTCCTACATCTGCTCCCTAAAACCTCCAGCAAATAAGAATACAGTGGGGTTGTTTAACCAACTCTTACAATATACACACTTTTCAGCTTTTCTCCCTCTGGGTTGCCCAGGCTCAGAGATCTGGATGCTGGTGGCAAAGGGTTGAGAGATAAGGGGCTAATGATCCCTGTGGGCATCTGTCTCCGAAGCCTCCTTCTCTGGCAGGTTGATTTGCGGCATAAAACACATTTCATTGTCATGGGCTTCGGGGAAGGTGTCTGTACCGAGCTGGTTTTTTGTATTCTTCTGTTGAGTTTGGTCTTTTCAGCTGTCTGTTAAATAATTCATACAGCTCATGAAAGTAATATTTCTGGGATGTAGGGGGTTCCATTTTTCCAATTCCCTTTCACTCCATCTTTTTTTTTTTTTTTTTTTTTTTTTTGAAGCACTTGTGAGGAGTACTTGGCAGGCGTGGCCTGGGTGGTATAATAAAACCTTCTGTCTTTTCCTCTCAGCTCTCCAGCTCAGGCTTGGAGGGCAGGAGAGGTTGCTCATCTTCAGCAGGCCAAACCAAGGTCAAGGCTGAGGTTTGAGTTTGGTTTTCATCTCAGAGTTGAGCCATCAAAGGGATCCAAAGGCATGGGCCTTTTTCATTGTGGTTAGAGCCATTTTCCTGCTGGGAGGGCCTTTCTTTTCAATATTTTCCCAAAAGCTTGCCCAGTGCCTAGCATGGGGCTTTACCACCGGTAGATAGTCAATGAGTGTCCAACAAAATGGATTGAATTGAGGCCATTCTGGGGGAAGGCAGGACTCAGCCTTCTTAACCTCTGTTATGGTCAAGTCAACCACATAACCACAGTGGACGTTTTGTTTATCTTCACGTGTCGAGTTAGTGTGCAGGTTTTGTCAATGGAAAAGCAAAGCCTCTTGTTCTAGAATGAGCAAAGCCTCTTCATTCTAGCCCTGCAGAGCCCCAGAGCTGGGTTACATGTCCCACCCAGTGTGGCCCCACCTTCCGTACTGGATTGTGGTTGCCCATTTGTCTGTGACACTCTGTTGCACTGAAAGTTCCCTGAGAGCAGGAATGAGGTCTACTTTGTTCACTGCTGGATGCCCAGCATCAAAGACAATGTTGGACACGTAGCAGGTGTTCTCTAAGTGTTTGTTGAATGAATATGTGAAGATATATTTTCTGTAAACAAAACACATTTTTATGGTGTCATGTACAACTTTCCTGAAAACCTGAGGTGGGAGAGAGGTTTCTTGGAGCCCTTCCATCCCACTAGATCTTCCCCTTTATTCTGGATCTTCTCAGTCCCTGGGGTCTCTTAGGGAACTCTATGTCCAGCTCCTGTGGTCTGCATGAGGGCCTTCTCTTGAATCCACATTCGAACTTTGGGAAGGCTCTACGACTCAGGCTCTGGAGGTGGATGACCGCCCACTTACTGACTGTATGACTTGGGGCAAAGATTCCATATCTTCATTGATAAACTCTATGCCTACCTCAGAGAATTACTGGCATGTGTTATGGACTGCATGTTTGTTTCTTCCAAAATTCATAAGTTGAAACCCTAACCCTCAGCGTGGCTGTATTTGGAGATGGGACCTCTAAGGAAGTAATTAAGGTTTAAGTGAGGTCATAAGGGTGGGGCCCTGATCAAAAAAGATAAGTGTCCTTATAAGAAGAGACACCAGAGAGCTCACTCTCTCTCTTGCTCCACAAGCTCAGAAGAAAGGCCATGTGAGGACTTGGTGAGAAGGTAGCCATCTATAAGCCAGGAAGAGAGCTCTCACCAGGAACTGAGTTGGCTGGAACTTTGATGTTGGACTTCCAGTTTCTAGAACTGTGAGAAAATAAATGTCTGTTGTTTAACCCACCTAGTCTGTGGTATATTTTTATGGCAGCCTGAGCTGACAAATACAGGGGATTAAGTGATATAAAAATAGACATTTTAGCACAGCATTTGGCACATAGTAAGGAAAAATAGTATAAGTTAGAAGTTTTTCTCAAGTATTTGTGGCCTAAGAGGTCAAGGACACAAGGCTGGGGTGAGGGCAAGTGGGGAGAGAACCCAAAGAATGTCCATGTCCATATTGGGAAAGGGCTGGGGATGTTTTTAGGTGAGTCTTGGAAGGCTTGTAGGGGAGGTGGGATTTTAGTGGGTGTGAGTGATGGTTAAGAGGTCGTTGGAAGGTAGAATCAGAGTGAAGCCTTTCTGATCTGAGGTACAGACAGAGAGAGGCATGGGAAGGGGAGGGGACTGTTGCTTATCAAGGGCTGACTGTGCATCTGACCTGTGCTTTGCACATCACACCTGTCACCTCGCTCAACCCTGTGCCCCTCCCCCCACCCCAGCAGGTACCACCATCCCCAGCCTACAGACAAAGGAAGTAAGGAGAGGAGCTAGCATCAACTGCACACTTGCAGACAACCAGGTGCATGTACATCCTCCTTCAGTCCTCACGGAAATCCCAAGAGTTGCCTTGTGATGTCACCCCACTTCATAGATGAGACCACCGATACAGGCACTGCTAAGTAACTTACTCAGGCCACACAGTTAGTGGTGCTATACAGAGATTTAAACCCAGGCAGGCTGACTCTGAGCCTGTACCCTGAGTACATGTTTTACTGCCTGGGTCTTGCTGGGGCTACATAATGGGTCTGCATTCCACACTGGCAGGACTGAGATTTGAACTGGTTTCTACCTGGAATCCAAACCTTTCCACTCTATGACACTGCCCTGGAGGCAGGAACGGGATCCTTAAATAGTGGTGGTCTGTCACAACAGCAGCAGCAGTAACACTGAAAGTAGACCAGGAGAGAGGATGACTTAACAGAGGGAGAGAGGCAGTGTCTGGGCCTTGTGGGGTGGGGTACAGGAAAACAACTGTGGTGTTTGTGGGACAGGTTGGCTGGTTAATCGTCACAATCACCCCAGGAGGTTGGTGCTCTTCTTATCCCCATTTTATAGATGAGGAAACTGAGGCACAGAAGGTTAAGAAACTTGTCTAGGAACACACGGCTACTAAATGGCAATGTCAGGATTTCAGCTCAGGTAATCGAGCTCCTGCATCCCTCCTGCTAGCCGTCAAGTCACACTGCCTTCAGTGAGATTGGATGATATTATTTGATAACATTGGCCTGGTGGAGGATCTTATAGGCAAAATAAAGACGACACAGGGAAAGTACTGCATCCCTCCTCACTGGCTGAAGACTTGAGGGAGTGGGGATTTGTAGGATGGTTGTGTCCCCTGTGTCAGGGAGGCTGGTCAGCCCGGTACTGCCTTGAAAGTATTTTCTTTGACTCAGTGCTGGACAAATAGATTTGTGTTGATGGCAGTAGACTTCACTGGACAGGTGATGCCTTGGGGGTGTTCCCACGAGGCCCCCATTTCACTCCTCACACACTGTGGGGCTCTGGGCAGTACGGGGACAAACTTCCTTGCTACTTGCCCTTCCCAGGGGCTGACTTCAGCTGGTGGCTTTCATAATCCACTGTGGTTCAGAGCAGAGCTGAGGGCTTGGAGTCCAGCCAGCTCTTCACTGGCTGTCTAACTGCGGGCTCGCTGTTAATCTCTTTATGCCTCAGTTTCCTCATCTGTGCAGTGGGGATGGTCCTCTTACCACCTTTGCGGGGCTGTGGTGAGGTTGGAATGAACAAAATGCTCAGAACCATGCTTTACACACAGCGCCCACCTGTCTTCCTGGTGTCATTCAGACCCCAGGGGCTCTGGCCGCCTGCGTGCTGGTGACAGACTCACACTGTGGCTCATGGGTCTCACAGGTCGTGTCCTCACCCGGTCTCTTTGTCGCTGATGCTCAGGGGTTGGTAGGGATTTTGAACGCAACGGGCGGCCCTGAGTCCCTCCATGGCTGACCAGCTGAGGGGTGGACGGCTGACCGCCGTAAGGAAGGGCTGAGGTCAGAGACCCAGCCTGGCTCGGCTCTGGGTTCCACCTCTGGTTCTTAATGACTGTGGAATTGCTTTGTTTTCACTGGTGTCCCTGTCTTTTTTGTTTACCATCTCCTTAGACATCACACGTTACGTCATCAAGGCCTTCAGACAAAATGAGGGGAAAGGATCTGAGGGCAGAGAGACAGTTCTTGTCCCCTTTTCCCCCAAACCGTCTTAGTATTAACTCTGACTGGAGCATCTTTTGTGTAGGGCTCTGGGGAGCGAACAGACAAGCTGGACACAGTCTCAGCCCGAAAAGGAGGGGGGGACAGTTAAACAAGTGTGAAGAGGGTGTGGTAATGGTTAATCAGGATACCTCAGACAAAGCTCTGCTGAGGGGATTTCTCTGTAGCTGCAGGGAGTTGCACCCAATATGACAGACTGACCAACGTCTGAGGGACTCTTAGGGCATTTTTTTTGTCTTGGTATTAATAAGTCCATTGCAAGGTTTAGTAAAACCCATACATTTAAGTTTATTTTTATTACAGTTGCCTGGCTTGCAATTAGCTGCAGGTGAATAATCCGGTTTGTAATTGCCCAGGGCCAGTTTTTAGTCCCTGACTCAACTATTCTACCACTTTGGTTTTCTCAAGTCACCTGTGCTGCTTTCCCAGGGACCTCACTTTGCACCTCAAATCTGTCCCATTTAACAAACAATATCTATAATGAGCCTACTGTGTGCTAGGCCTGGGAACTGACGGCTGAATCAGACAATGGCTTCAAATCTGATTCAGTTCAAAGAATTTACCACCTTTTCCTGAAAAGTTGAGCCGGAATTGATTTCTGTACATCTGATATCAACTGTATTAAGAGAGTTTACTTTTCAAAGGAAACTTCATAATCAGTGTTTGAATTTCTCTACATTGGGTGTCTTTAGACTGGGGCATACCCCAACTCATATTAGCTTGAGCTCAAGAAAATTAGGAAGGCAATGACATAGACTTCTAGAACTGAAGGGACCCAGGCACTGTCCAACCCAGCTTCTGGATTTTTATGGAAGAGACCATACAGACCCTGAAACGTGACATGGCCATCTGGTCCTGAGCTGGTCAGTGGCAGAGCTGGGATCACCGTCAAGTGTTCCTATGTGCCCTGCTGCCTTCTCATGCTCCTGGTGAGGGGTTATCTAGGCTCTCTGGGTTGTCTGCTGGTTTGCACTACCATTCTGGGTTCCCTTCTTCAGTGTAAAAAAACTGGCTGTGTAACATTTCCATAAAACCGGTGTGACTTTTTAATCTTGGGCCAAATTGTCTCCCCAAAGCACTTGTCCTCGTGGGCCCAGGTTCAGGCACTCTCCTTCCACTTGGAACTTATGTGCAGAATTTCAACCCTGCAGTAACATTTGGCTCCTTGAATTCACTCCACTCCAAGAGCATGTGTGATACTGACAGACCTCTCCCTCTCGTGCCCAGAAATCACACTAAAGAAGCAAGGACAGATGAAGCCACCACTGCCCTTGGTGGGGGAGGCCATCGAACAGAAGGGCATGAGAGCAGGGACATGACACATGAAGCCTATTGTCCCGGCCTCGGCAGCCCTGGGCACGGCAGCACCTGTCCTTCTGGGCTGCTACCGCTTGAGGCATGTGGAGTGTGGATGCAGGGTGGGCACGTGGCCCTGGAGGCCGCCCCTGCCAGCAGCGGCCCTGGTGGGAGCTGAAGCAGGAAAGGGCCTCGCGTGCTCTTGGTGGAATTCCTCATCTGTTTTGAGTAGCAAAGTACTGACTTTGGCAGTTTGACTCTTTTTGCAGATGGAAACCGGAGGGCTTTGGTGAGATGAGAGATGGACCAAATGAAGAGCCTTTCTTCAGAGTGACCCCCATCTGTAGGGAATGGCCTGGATTTTGGCCGTGTCCTCATTATCCCCAAATTGTCTCCCGGCTGGGATCTTAGAAAAGGCGGCGTCCTCACCGTACACATTCAGAGCAGAGAAAGGGGGAGGGGGTCACTCTGGGAAAATCTCACGGGCTTCGGGAAGATGCTGATCTTCTGCCGAGCGCCTGTAAAACGATAACCAGCCTGGGGAGGAGGACAGGGGACAAAAGCAAATAAAAGACGTAGACAAAGAGCATCCACTGGGCTCCTCTGTCTTTCAGGGAAAGACTAACTGCATGATTGTGGGGACCTAGAGTTAGGGCGAAGGGGACTGGAACATTCTCTGCTGATTTTCTTTCTTGTCCTTCTTCTATGGAGGGGTGTGTGGAGAAATACTGGGGTGACGAGAAACTTGTTGAAGAAAGCCGTGCAAACAATGGCTGGTGGATGCCAAAGCTGGCAGTCACTGCTTCTTAATGTTTGAATGGAAGTGGCTGGAGCTAGCTTTTTCTTTTTTCTTTTTTCTTTTTTCCACAGTCAATGTTGCCAAGAAAACAAGGAGTAGCTGTTTTAAGCATTTACAAATGGTAATGTACCAACAGCTGGTCTCAGTCCAACGGAGCTATTGTAGGGGTATTAAAAAGACAGGCCAGAGTTGGAGATGTACTGCCAACCTCCCTTGCAGAGTTGGGGAACATTTTCCTTGGAAAAAAAAGGTCTTATATTCCTGCAGAGATCGACAGCACGGTTCTCCCGTGGAGTCAGCGCCTTGCTTGGCAGCAGAGGCCGCGTGGGCAGGCGAGCCAAATGCTTCGGCGACAGGGAAGCGTGGAGTCAGGGGGCTTGGGGCGGATTTATCAGCGCAGCCCTGCCGCCTCCCTGCCCGCCGCGCGGCGCGTGTGCGCGTGCGTGGGGACCCCGCTGTCGCGCGTGTCTGAGTCCGCGCATCCTCTGACCACCCACTCCGGCACGTGCGTGGCGGCGGCTAGACAAGTGTGCCCCTCCTGCTCTGAGGCTTGGCTCTCTCCTGTAAATGCATCACTCTCTTCCTTTCCTCGTTACCCAGGCCACGGCGGGGAAGGAGAAAGATCTCATGAAAACCCGGTCCTCCCTACTCTCCTTCCACATCCTCTGCCCCTCGATGGCATAGAGAGGCACGTGAGGGTAGGGCAACCCACCGTTTCCCCCCTGCTTTTCATTTCAACCCCCAGTCTGGGGTGTTCTTCAGGGTTTTGTTCATTTCAGGAAATTGTAATACACAGAGCATGCTTCTTCGCTAAATGTAATTACCAGCGGCCCTGTGTTTATGGATGAGGCATGGTGGAAAGTAATAGAAAATGATTATTTTTCGTTCTGAAGGCCTTCTTTATTAGTGGTGCGGTAGGGACGTCAGCTGCCTTCTCTGAATGGCAATGCAGTGTTTTGCTTTCCCCAGCAAGATAAACGATCTTATTTGTTGATGTTTGGTGCTTGAGATGACATTTATGTGAAATAAAAGGGACTAAATTAATAATAAAAAAAATGATTAGCCAGACACAAATGAAAAATGTACATCTCTCCCCACCCCAGTTAAGTTGTTTGTATTTACATGCTATTCACAAATAATGGCAAAATGCCCAATAGTTGGATGGCGAGGATTTTTTTTTCTTTTACAATCATATGGCTTGATTCCGTTTTCCAGATCTTGTCTGATAGTTACTATTTGAAATAAAAATGTTTGCAACCGTTTCCTCATTAATCCTTCCGTTGTAATACAACCTGCTGCAGAGAAATGGCAAAACAGATGCAACAATGAAAATTAAAAGGGATGGACACTTATCTTGGGCTATAAAACCTGCTAACCATGGAGGAACTAGAGAGGCTTTTGGACAGAAAATATGACAAATGATAGAAACAATCATCGGACTAAGAGTTTGCTATTTGGAAAACTCTGGTGGGACATTTCTCTGCTCGTAACGGCTGGAGGATCACTCCTGAGTTTAGTGTGCACCAGAGAGAGTGCTTTTCTGCTTTGCCTTGAGGCCTGTCTTCAGTATTTGGTGCATCTACCCATCTGGTTTCTCACTGGGCTGGAATTTTCTCGACACAAAAAAGCACTTTGCAAAGAATCTATGGACCTCATGTTTTGAGGGCTCTATATTTTGCTCGGAAATACTGCTTCCTGCCCTCCTGGGAATCAGAGATTCAGTTCAAAGCAGCGTTGGCCTTAGTCCTTATCTTTGCAACCAAATACATTGTATACTGGGGAGGCGAAGGGTTTATAGCATGTGTTGGGGTCATGATCTCACATTGCTCAAACAACTTGGTAAAAAGGAAGAAGAAGGTTCAAATGTGCCTTTTTTTGGCATATGTGATACCAATCTGTATATCATTCTAGGTTTTTTTTTTTTTTTTCCCCTTATGATTGTCTGATGTTATCTCATACCAACTCCCGAATTCACCATGATTTGGGGTCATAAATAGATTCAGCCTTTTTGTATGTATTTATTGTGTATCACCTGTTTGCAGTCTGGGAATAATAAAGAGAGACAGAGAACGGCAGAAACATGGTCTTTGCCCTTGTACAGCTTATAAACCTCTTGGCAGAGACTGGATTGGCACAATTAAATACACATAAAGACAAACAGCCAACCAGAGCCGTGCCCGTGGGAGGTGATGAGTGGGATATGAGATGAGAACGTGGCTGGGGCAGGACGTTTATTTGGTGGAATCCCCGCACTCGGTGTTGAGAGCATGAGGCCGCTACTACTTGCTGATGGGCTGATCAGACCCTAACAAGTGAACTAAAGCAGAAGAGGTGGGAGCCTATGCGTACAGAATGTTTGTCCAATGTGTCAGACCTCGGGTGACTAGCCCCTGGCTTGGAGTGACACAATGGAATTACATTTTGGTGAGGATAGAGATGCATTTCAGACCTGTCTAGTAGGTCTAGTAGAAGAAGACTAGTGGTAAAGAGGTTCTGCATCTCGATCAAGCCTTGGCTCTGCCACTAACTAGTCGAGCATCCTTGGCCTTAATCTTTTAGTGCCTCAGTTCTCAAATCTGTGAAAGGGGTAGAAGCACAGTGACTACTTTATAGTAACAATATGAGGATTAAGTGATAGAATATAGCTCAGTGCCTAGCATCAAGTGTGTGTCCAATAAAAGGTAGCATAAACAAAGAATTGTTCTTATCCTCTCTGTACATTTGTTTTGTTTTCCTTTCTATTTTGTCTAAAATGCAGGGCCAAATGTGTGTTAATTGTTCTACTTAGGATCATCCCCTGACAAAGAAAATTCTTTATCTTTTCACTAAAAAGGAGGTCCACTCCAAATGATGTAGCTGAAGGCATGAAGCTGGGCTGAATAACCTCTCATAGCCACTTCTAGGAATTTCGTTCTTGAATTTTTTGAATTGTTCTGCTTCAAAAGCCTTAGCAGGGCCTGGCCCCAGGGAAGTACGCCTTCGGAGTGGGTAGGCAGGCAGCGGTTATTTTGGTACAGCCCCCAGTACAGACAAAGTCCCACTCGTGGTGCAGTTGGGAGTCTGGCTCTGTTGAGCAAGCGCATCTAGATTTCTATAGCAGTTTCGTCAGAGAACCGCTCTCAGTGCTGCTGAAACTTGTCAGTACCAGGTTGGTGGCCCCGCACATGCACAAGTGCTGAAGGGGATGAGCAGGGAAAGCAGGAGAAATAGTAACTCAGTACCTGAAGCCCGGTCTGAAGTCGTGCAGGCTGGCAAAAAGCGGTGGCACAAGGACCGAGATGGCACGGTGCAAGCAGAGATGGATCGGTGGGTGGGAGGAGGAGGGTCAGGGCTGGGGAGGTGGCCCTTGTCAAGCTAAACCTTAGGGCAGCTCATAGGGGAGGGACCTGAGTGATGTCCTCGTTTATCACTAACTTGGAAGTGAGCATCAGCTGGTTACATCCAAATTACAGCCTCCCAAATGTTGAAGGCATTAACTAATGGACTCCTCAGGGCAAACCCCACATCTTATGCATCTTTGTCTTTTTTTTTCAATGACGCTTGCAGTCCCCAGCCCAGAGTAGGTCTTGCTATCTGTTATTAGATGACCGACTATGTGAATACTGCACACGTGTAGAGTGCAAAGGAAAACTGCTTCTGCAAACTAACATTTTCTTGCCAAGTTTGGATGCAATATCGATATGTATAGTATTCACAGCTAGAGAGAAAATTCAGGAATTCTGATCTGGCTTTCACTTCTCTGGTCAAGTGAATCATTTCTGGAGCAAGTTCCTTGCCTTAAGTGTGGATGTCAGTGCCTGAAAGGGCTAGCCGGATCTTTCTTTTCCTTTCTGGGAAGGGAAAGATATGTGAAATTCAATGACATCTGCTGAAATTCAAACATATTTTTATTTATTCATGGCCATGATCAGGGCAGAACCTCTAATTTCAACCAATAATTAGACTTGACAATAGATGTGGAAATAAAACATTTTTGCTGAATTCACTTGTCATTCCTCCCTGCTGTAGCTGGTGTAACCCAGATGTCAGCTGTCCCCTTATTTTTCTCTTTGAGCTCTCCCTCTCTCAGTCCATTCATACCGATGCATTAGTGAGCCCTGTGGCATTTACTGAGGGTTTCATGGGGGAGGCAGAGACAGCCAACATTGCATACTTCATAGACACCCATTAAATATCTCCTGAGATCCAAGAACAGTTTTCTAAAGGCATTCTCTTTGCCATTCCACCAAGAAGCCCTTCTTTCTGTCCCCACATACGCGAAGCCATAGGTTTCAACCCTGCACCCTTTTGCCATTCCCAACTTCCAATTCTTCCCGTTCCTATTATACAGCCTTGTATTTCATTCTTGATTTAATGCCATCCTGCCTGCTGCTGTTCACGGCCAATTTAAAGACCTTCTGAGCCAAAAGGCTCACCAGCCTTTGCAACTTGACTAGCATTCCTTCTGGAAGGACTTGGATAATTGCCATTTTCTGCACTGATCGTGCAAGCGTCTGTTTATGTTTTTTGCTATTTGGTCCTGGGAATGAAGGTAAGAATTATGAGGTGGCTGTATCTGCAGAAAGTCCTTGCTGGCCTTTACTGAGCTTTCAGGAGAGGGTTGGGACATGGGGAGTGAACGGGAGATGAGGAAGGATGGACAGAGCAGACCGCACTTACAGGAAGTTTGCTTGTGAAAGAGAGGAGAGATGTGGGTGGCCTGAAGGGTCAAGAGAAGTTTGTTTAATACAAGAGGAAGATACCAGCACATGTCCAAATGCTGATGGGAAGGAGGAAGTGGACAGGGAGAGGTTGAGGGTTAGGAGGGCATCCTCACGGACACACGTCTCTGAGAAGGTGGGAGGGCACAGGGTCCAGAGCACCGGAGGAGGATTAGCCACAGCAGAGGGCAGATGTGATGGAGAAGAGAGGGCATAGGGTACGGGGCTGTGGACAGGCTGGTAGTGGGGCTGAGGGTGAAGGGGGTACAGATGAGGCTGGGTGAATGGTGACCTCATGATCGGCTATCTGAGTGCGGGTAGGGGCAATTCTGTAGGTTACCGTAGCTATTTTCCACGTGTGTTCCTGGAGTCCACCTACAATCCTGGTCTGCAAGTTCCCTATGGACCAGCATCTTCTCAGTGGTCTGCTGGATCCAGCTCACACTGGTGCCAAGGAAGATTGTGAGCTAGTTGTCAAACCACTGGTAGCTTAAATCAGCCCTGGTGAGAGAGTGTGTACACTACAGAAATTGGCAAGGGCTATACATCAGGGTCTTTTCTTCTCCCGGGGAAACGGATTGTTCAACATGTAGAAGCATACTGCGCTTTGAACCCTTGCTCCCCACCCCTTGCTCTTTTGGGTGCGCTGTTTGTCCTTATCTGCCCTGTTTGGCACACTGCCCACCACCACCCAGAGCGCACAGGATGGCATTGCCCCACTGTGCCTCAGCTTCCTCCTCCGTCCCCGGGTCTTTGCAGCCTAGGAGGCCAGGTAGGAATGGGACATGTGTGGAGTGGAATATGCTTTCTGAGTGGCGTGGTGCCCGTCACTGTGGCACTGCCTGCACTGAGGTGTTCGTGGTGCTCTATTGCAGGAGATGCTCTTCTGTGGAGATGCGGCTGCTTTCTCCTCCCCTGGCAAGTCTGGCAAACTTTGGCTTTAATTATTTATTTTTGAGCCTGCATGCTGGTGGAAGAGGGATTGCCCACTCCCTCCCAGCTCCATAAAAACCATGTGGTGAGTTGGTGGCTTAGACCTTCGGCTCTGCGGTCTGAGAAAGGCAGTTTTTTTTTGTGTGTGTGGTACGCGGGCCTCTCACTGCTGTGGCCTCTCCCGTTGCAGAGCACAGGCTCCAGATGCGCAGGCCCAGCGGCCATGGCTCACGGGCCCAGCCACTCCATGGCATGTGGGATCTTCCCGGACTTGGCACGAACCCATGTCCCCTGCATCGGCAGGCGGACTCTCAACCACTGCGCCACCAGGGAAGCCCAGAAAGGCAGTTTTGAATCTTGGTTCCACCACTAACATAGGAGGTTTCACGACCATAAAAAGTTAAATGGAGATAAAATGGAGATGCCATCTACCTTTTAGTGACGTCGTGAGGGTTAAATGAGACAACACGAGTAAAATATTGGCACAGTGCCTGGGGTTGGTGAGGGCTCAATAGATGTTAGCCATTATTATTGCTATTTGTCCTCTTTCTTCATTACTCGGTGTCCCGAGAACAGAAATCTTTTTCTCCATGCCCAGCACAGGGTGTGGCCCATGCTGGGGGCCCACCTCGAGTCCTCTGACTGATGGCACGCCTCTGGGCCAAGGCTGGACAGCAGGGCATTTGTGGATTGTTTTCCCTCTGGGCCCTTCCTGGCTTTGGTGTCATGGGGCAGCTTTGAGAAGCTTTAGGGTCACCACCTTCTTCTTTGTGGAGGGGCCTGTTGCCTGGAGAGCTCCAGAAGACTGCTGCTCCCCAGGCCTTGTCTTGTCTGCTCATTCTCCCCTCTGGGCAGTAGCATCAGGGAAGGTGCTGTCATATGGGGATCCCTGGGCTTGTTCCATACATGTGTATGGAGCACCTGGGCCTGGTACTGTGCTCGTCACTGGGAAGCAAGATGAGTAAGACGGAGACCTGCCCTCAAGGCCTCAGCCGATGGTAGGGGTGGGGACACTCAGTTATGAGTGTTTATGTGCCGTGATTGAGGAGGGCATCTGCACCATGGTAGACTTGGGCAATGGTTCCACCTCAGCCTGGACAACAGGGCTGTTCATGCCGTTCGCCAGAGTCTCCAGAAACCCTAGAGACTTCCACAAAATTCTTTCAAAATTCTCAAAACCCGGGCTTCCCTGGTGGCGCAGTGGTTGAGAGTCTGCCTGCTGATGCAGGGGACGTGGGTTCGTGCCCCGGTCTGGGAAGATCCCACGTGCCGCGGAGCGGCTGGGCCGGTGAGCCATGGCCACTGGGCCTGTGCGTCCGGAGCCTGTGCTCTGCAACGGGAGAGGCCACAACAGTGAGAGGCCCGTGTACCACACACACACAAAAAAATTCTCAAAACCCAAATCCTTTAAAGCAAATCAATGTAAAATCTGTCTTCATCTTTTCGGAAAGGGGTGCTCACAGTGTTCAGTATATCAGGTAAACGTGCTGGTGCTGTGAAATGGTGGAGAATTGCCTTGGTGCAGCAGTCCCCCTCCCCGGCTCAACCCCGCCCCTCTATGGAATATTCTGCTATGTGTGGGCCCCTGGGCAACCCATCACTCTGATGATCTAACTCTGACATCAGTTAACATTTGGCAGAAGGATATACCCCTACTCTTTCTTCTCCTTTTTTCCCCTTTTCACATTTTTTGTGAAAATGTGCTACTCCCCTTAATCTTCTTCTTTTTAAAAAATGCTTCTCTCTTCAAACCTTCAAAGGTCTCATATATGCACCCTTCAATCCCCAGGGTTTCTAGAATTAAAGAAATTGCTCCTTCTCAGTTAAAGTTTTTGGCACTGCTTTTCAGCCTGTAGAACAAAGTATTGCTTCCAACTGACCCCCATTCCACTGAGAAGGATGGTCTGTCAGCACCAAAAGTGCTGCTGGAGAGGCAGGGAATCTGAGGTGTCAGGGCTGCTGAGGCCAGCTCAGGAGTCGGGAACACACACACACACACACACGAGTTAGGGGCAGTCACAATCCAGGTAGGCCAGCAGATGACCTGAAATTCTGGAGGTCAAGGCAGAAAGGTAGAGAAGAAGGCAGAAAGACATTTAAGAACCAAATGGGGGAACCTTCAAGATGGCAGAGGAGTAGGATGTAGAGATCACCTTCCTCCCCGCAAATACATCAAAAACACATCTACATGTGCAACAACTCCTACAGAACACCTACTGAATTCTGGCAGAAGACCTCAGACTTCCCAAAACACAAGAAACTCCCCACGTACCTGGGTAGGGCAAAAGAAAAAGAAAAAACAGAGACAAAAGAATAGGGATGGGACCTGCACCAGTGGGAGGGAGCTGTGAAGGAGGAAAAGTTTCCACACACTAGGAGGGCCCTTCACTGGTGGAGACGGGGCAGGGGTGTGGTGGGGGGAAGCTTCGGAGCCACGGAGGAGAGCGCAGCAACAGGGATACAGAGGGCAAAGCGGAGAGATTCCCACACAGAGGATTGGTACCAACCAGCACTCACCAGCTGGAGAGGCTTGTCTGCTCACCCGCCGGGGTGGGTGGGGCCTGGGAGCTGAGGCTCGGGCTTTGGAGGTCAGATCCCAGGCAGAGGACTGGGGTTGGCTGTGTAAACACAGCCTGAAGGGGGCTAGTGCACCACAGCTAGCCGGGAGGGAGTCTGGGAAAAAGTCTGGACCTGCCAGAGAGGCAAGAGATCATTGTTTTGGGGTATGTAAGGAGAGGGGGTTCAGAGCACCACCTAAATGAGTTCCAGAGATGGGCACGAGCCGCAGCTATCAATGCAGACACCAGAGATGAGCATGAGATGCTAAGGCTGCTGCTGCCCCCATCAAGAAGCCTGTGTGCAAGCACAGGTCACTATCCACACCTCCCCTCCTGAGAGCCTGTGCAGCCCGCCACTGCCAGGGTCTTGTGATCCAGGGACAACTTCCCTGGGAGAACACATGGTGTGCCTCAGGCTGTTGCAATATCATGTTGGCCTCTGTTGCCACAGGCTTGCCCCACATTCCATACCCCTCCCTCCTCCTGGCCTGATTGAGCCAGAGCCCCCAAATCAGCCACTACTTTAACCCCCTCCTGTCTGGGTAATGAACAGATGGCCTCAGGTGACCTACATGCAGAGGTGGGGCCAAATCCAAAGCTGAACCCCAGGAACTGTGCGAACAAAGAAGAGAAAGGGAAATCTCTCCCAGCAGCCTCAGGAGCAGCGGACTAAATCTCCACAATCAAATTGATGTGCTCTGCATCTGTGGAATACCTGAACAAATCATCCCAAATTGAGGCTGTGGACTTTGGGAGCAACTGTAGACTTGGGGTTTGCTTTCTGCATCTAATTTGTTTCTGGTTTTATGTTTATCTTAGTTTAGTATTTAGAGCCTATTACCATTGGTACGTTTGTTTATTGATTTGGTTGCTCTCTTCCTTTTTTTATATATATATATTTTTCCTTTTTCTCTTTTTGTGAGTGTGTATGAGTATGCTTCTTTGTGTGATTTTGTTTGTATAGCTTTACTTTTACCATTTGTCTTAGGGTTCTGTCTGTCCATTTTTCTTTTTTTTTTAATAGTTTTTAGCACTTCTTATCATTGATGGATTTGTTTTTGGTTTGGCTGCTTCTCTTCTTTCTTTCTTTTTTTATTACTTTTTTATTTTTAATATATATTTTTTACTTTTTATTTTAATAACTTTCTTTTCTTTCTACCTCTCTTTCTTTCTTTCTTTCCTTCTTTCATTCTTCCTTTCTCCCTTTCTTTCTTACTTTCTTTCTTTCTTTCTTTCTCTCCTCTTCCTTCTCCATTTTCTTCGGAGCCATGTGCCTGACAGGATCTTGGTGTACTGGTGGGGTGTCAGGCCTGAGGCTCTGAGGTGGGAGAGCCGATATCAGGACATTGGTCCAACAGAGACCTCCTGGCCCCATGAAATATCAAACAGGGAAAGCTCTCCCAGAGATCTCCATCTCAATGCTAAGACCCAGCTCCACTCAATGGCCAGCAAGCTACAGTGCTGGACACCCTATGCCAAACAAACAACAAGACAGGAACACAACCCCACCCATTAACAGAGAGGCTACCTAAAATCATAAGTTCACAGACACCTCAAAACACACAACCAGACACAGTCCTGCCCACCAGAAACACAAGATCCAGCCTCATCCACCAGAACACAGGCACCAGTCCCCTCCACCAGAAAGCCTACACAACCCACTGAACCAACCTTATCACTGGGGGCAGACACCAAAGACAATGGGAACTACAAACCTGTGGCCTGTAAAAAGGAGACCCCAACACAGTAAGTTAAGCAAAATTAGAAGACAGAGAAATATGCAGCAGATGAAGGAGCAAGGTAAAAACCCACCAGACCAAACAAATGAAGAGGGAATAGGCAGTCTGCCTGAAAAAGAATTCAGAGTAATGATAGTAAAGATGATCCAAAATCGTGGAAATAGAATGGAGAAAATACAAGAAACATTTAACAAGGACCTAAAAGAACCAAACAGCAAACAAAAAATGATGAACAAAACAATAAATGAAATTAAAAATTCTCTAGAAGGAATCAGTAGCAGAATAACTGAGTCAGAAAACGGATAAGTGACCTGGAAAATAAAATAGTGGGAATAACTACCACAGAGCAGAATAAAGAAAAAAGAATGAAAAGAATTGAGGACAGTCTCAGAGACCTCTGGGACAATATTAAACACACCAACATTCGAATTATAGGGGTCCCAGAAGAAGAAGAGAAAAAGAAAGGGACTGAGAAAATATTTGAAGAGATTATAGTTGAAAACTTCCCTAATAGGGGAAAGGAAATAGTCAGTCAAGTCCAGGAACCTCAGAGAGTCCCATAAAGGATAAATCCAAGGAGAAACATGCCAAGACACATAATAATTAAACTGTCAAAAATTAAATAAAAAGAAAAAATATTAAAAGCAGCAAGGGGAAAGCAACAAATAACATACAAGGGAATCCCCATAAGGTTAACAGCTGATCTTTCGGCAGAAACTCTGCAAGCCAGAAGGGAGTGGCAGGACATATTTAAAGTGATGAAAGGGAAAAACCTACAACCAAGATTACTCTACCCAGCAAGGATCTCATTCAGATTTGACAGAGAAACTAAAACCTTTACGGGCAAGTGAAAGCTAAGAGAATTCAGCACCACCAAACCAGCTTTACAACAAATGTTAAAGGAACTTCTCTAGGCAGGAAACACAGGAGAAGGAAAAGACCTACAATAACAAACCCAAAACAACTAAGAAAACGGTAATGGGAATACACATATCAATAACTACCTTAAATGTAAATGGATTAAATGCTCCAACCAAAAGACATAGACTGGCTGAATGGATACAAACACAAGACCTGTTTATGTGCTGTCTACAAGAGACCCACTTCAGACCTAGGGACACATACAGACCGAAAGTGAAGGGACAGAAAAAGATATTCCATGCAAATGAAAATCAAAAGAAAGCTGGAGTAGCAATTCTCATATCAGACAAAATAGACTTTAATATAAAGACTATTACAAGAGACAAAGAAGGACACTACATAATGATGAAGGGATCAATCCAAGAAGAACTTATAACAATTGTAAATATGTATGCACCCAACACAGTAGCACCTCCATACATAAGGAAAAGGCTAACAGCCATAAAAGGGGAAATCGACAGTAACACAATCATAGTAGGGGACTTTAACACCCCACTTTCACCAATAGACAGATCATCCAAAATGAAAATAAATAAGGAAACACAAGCTTTAAATGACACCTGAAACAAGATGGATATAACTGATATTTATAGGATATACCATCCAAAAACAACAGAATACACTTCTCAAGTGCTCATGGAACATTCTCCAGGATAGGTCATATCTTGGGTCACAAGTCAAGCCTTGATAAAGTTAAGAAAATTGAATTCGTATCAAGTGTCTTTTCCAACCACCATGCTGTGAGGCTAGATATCAATTACAAGAAAAAAAACTGTAAAAAATACAACTACACGGAGGCTAAACAATACTCTACTAAATAACTAAGAGATCACTGAAGAAATCAAAGAGGAAATTAAAAAATACCTAGAAACAAATGACAATGAAAACATGACAACCCAAAACATGTGGGATGCAGCAAAAGCAGTTCTAAGAGGGAAGTTTATAGCAATACAATCCTACCTCAAGAACAAGAAACATCTCAAACAACCAAATGTTACACCTAAAGCAAGTAAAGAAAGAAGAACAAAACCCCCCTAAAGTTAGCAGAAGGAAAGAAATAATAAAATTCATATCAGAAATAAATGAAAAAGAAATGAAGGAAATGATAGCAAAGGTCATAAAACTAAAAGCTGGTTCTTTGAGAAGATAAACAAAATTGATAAACCATTAGCCAGACTCATCAAGAAAAAAGGGGAGAAGACTCAAATCAATAGAATTAGAAATGAAAAAGGAGAAGTAACAACTGACACTGCAGAAATACCAAGGAACATGAGAGATTACTACAAGCAACTCTATGCCAAGAAACATGACAGAGTACCTACAACACCCAAGGCACTGGGTTATTTCCGGTGGTAAAGCTGTTGGTCCTGGTAGACAGTATGCATCTCAGTCATGGTGAGGGTGAGGGCTGGGCTGGCTTTCTGGAGGAGGTAACTTGTGAGAGTGTGCCAGAAGGATGAAGTAGAGTTGAGTAGATCCTTGGCATCTTCCTGGAAGATATGAGCCTTAGCAGTTGTGCTTTAGTGAATCTAGCATTTTCTTCCTCACCTACCATAGATGGCTTTTTGTTTCAGTTAAGGAGGTGAATGTTTCCTCCAAAGACTGCTTCAACTTCCAGACTTCTTTGCTCTTTGGCAGTATGGCTTTCCCAAGCTGCCCTGTTAGCCTTGCCTTCCCTCTGCCACCTCTTCTTAAATGATGTCCAGACCTTGAGTCAGACAGCATGAGGGCCAGTAGGTACATGAGGCAGCCAACCTTCACCTACCCATTGCCATAGAAGCCCAGCTATGAATGGCACATAGATCCCCATCACTGTTGGGAAGAGGGGACCCAGGGTGGGCCAAGATGGCAGATGACTTAGGGTGGCATGCTGTTTTCAGGTCCCTCTACCTTTGTTGCCGGTGCCATTTGAAGCTGCTGGTTACTGTTTTTAGCTTGGCTGTCCATGAGCTTGAGGAGACAACTTTTGTAGTCACTCAGGAATGCAGGGTATTTTTAGCAAAGAGATTCTGCTTCAGGCATGTGCATTGTGTTCTTCCAATTACAGGCATGGCAGAGGAGGGCTAGGCTCTGAAAACTTGGGGGATCAGCTGGATTTATTCATAGAATAAAAGAGGTGGGGAGGGGATGTATAACTAGGACCATCTGTTGGGTCTCCCATGGGATTAAAAAAATCTTTTCTCCTCATTCCTCCTCAGAAGCTGCTGCCCAGGTGAAATGAAGGTAGATTCCAGGAAGGAAGGGAGGGTGGGTCGAAGAACTACCAAAGGAACTGAGGAGCCATGGAACTGCATTTATTAGGCTGGACCATAAGAGAACAGGTGGTAGTGAAATGAAAACTCATTGAAACCTTTCTCTTGTGCTTGAAATCAATTTGTAGTGATTTATTTTTTTGACTAATTCACAAGAAAGAATGAATGTTTGCCTAGATATTTATTCATTCATATTATAGCAACATACAATTTTAGTCTGGGAGATGTATGAATCATCTAGCTTAATCCATTCCCTTACTTCTCTTCCCTGCCTGACACCCCCCTCTCTGCTCCTTTCAGAGACAAGGAAATTGAAGCCCAGAGAGGTTAAGTGACTTGTCCAAGGTCACACGAATTAGTAGCAACATGGGACTGGAAACCAGGTGTTCTGACACCAAATTCCCTATTCTATATTGTTTCTACATTGTCTACGTTTATTATATTGTTGGAAACATCTATGTTGCCTACCTTTTGTTCTTATTTTAATGAACAAATTAAAATGAGAACTTAAAAGATTGCCTGAGATAGGGGTGGGCAGGGGCCATGCTTAGAGTCTTGGAACTATGACAATGTTTTTTCTTCCTTCTTGGCTACCCTTTTTGGTTTCTTTCTGCTGGATGTAGCTCCATTTGTTGAGTACCTACTACAGAGACGGCTCTGTGCTGGATCCATCCACATGGATAATTTTGCAAACTCAATAGCCTTCAATGAAAGCGTCAGACCCATGTTTTCAAATCTGAAGACTGAGATGCAGAGGGGTGAAGTGGTTTGCTTAAGATCAAATACCAGCAAGTGACAGAGCCAGAATGAAAAGCCAGGCCTGTCTGCCATAAAGACCAGTGCTCTTTCCACTGACACCCAGATGTTTTCAGAATACCTTAGGAGCTGTGTTGTTCTGTGTCTTGGGCACAATGGTGGACACTCTGATCAGTGGCATGTGCTATGTTCACTTGCAATGTGGATTTTCAGGGAAGTGTAGGAGGAGATGCCGTCTGTTCCCTCATACTGTTAAATCACTAATGAATAAAATGTCTCCTATTGTCCTCAGAACTATCTCTAGATTAAGCACAGACAGTTAGACCACCTCCTTTCTTGGACCCTCAGCTTTGCTTTAGAGCTGCTATCGATACTTGTATGACTGGGCTCTTACTTTTGTTCCAGAACTCTGTGTAGGTTTTGTCTCCTGAATGGATTTTCACAAAATACAGTTTAGTATAAATGAATAAGTGTTTATTGAATGCCTCCCAAGGAACTAGGAGCTGGGTCACAGAGGTGGCTCTGTACTTTGGATCTCATGACAGGACCGGGCCCCGAGCCACTCATTTATTCTTTTAATAAATACAGGGCCAGGCAGCCTCAAGGTGTGAATAGTCTAATAGGGGAGGGAGACAAGTACACAGGTTAACCCAAACGTCCCAGACACTTCCAACTCTGTCGGTCAAGGGTGCTCACCCTGACATTGGCTGCTCAGCAGAACCCAGCCCCACCTGCAATCTGTTGGTGTCTCCAAGTCTCCAGGAGAGAGCGCACTACCTCTCCTTGACCTCCATAAGAAACCGGCTTCCCATTAGGCTGTGTTCCCAATTCTTGACTTATCATTGTACAAAGATTTCAACATCCCATCTGGAATACTGAGGACACCAAAGGTCTTAAAAGGATATGAGGAAATAATGAGCACTGAGGATCTAATTTTTCTCAGGCAGTAAGATTCCCAGGGTGGACAGGAGGAGAAAAACCATAAACTCCATGAGTTAAGAGACTTATCTGTCTTGTTCATCTTTGTATACCCAGCTCCTACCATGGTATGTGGCAAATACACATGATACTGAATGAACAAGAGGATGCATGAGAATGGATTTATTAAAAGATTTCTTCCCTATAAACTCATAGGGAGATCTATAACGGTCTGAAGAGTTGAAAATTGACACGTTAGAATAGAATAGAATGGGGTGTGTATATCTTTTTGAACTAGTGTTTTTGGGTTTTTTTGGATATATACCCAGGAGCATGCAATGTTCATAGCAGCATTATTTACAGTTGCCAAGATATGGAAACAATCTAAGAGTTCATCAACAGATGAATGGATAAAGAAGATGTGGAGTATGTGTGTATACATACATATCTATATACACACAATGCAATATTACTCAGCCATAAAAAAGAATGAAATAATGCCATTTGCAGCAACATGGATGGACTTAGAGATTATCATACTAAGTGAAGTAAGTCAGAAAGAGAAAGACAAGTACCATATGATATCACTTATATGTGAAATCTAAAAAAATACAACAAACTAGGAGCAGACTCACAGATCTAGAGAACAAACTAGTAGTTACCAATGGGGAGGGGGTAGGGGCAATAGAGGGGTGGTGGAGTGGGAGGTACAAAGTAGTGGGTGTAAGATAAGCTACAGGGATGTATTGTACAACATGGGGAATATAGCCAATATTTTACAATAGCTGTAAATGGAGTGTAACCTTTAAAAATAGTATAAAATAAAAAATTAAAAACAAATTAAAAAAAGAAAAGAATAGAATGGGCTTGGAATCATTCTGCCTTGAGAACAGGTTATGGAGCAATTAAATAAACATATTTTTAAAAATTAAAAATATTTTAAAAATATGATTTTTAAAGAAATGCTGGGTGTCATTTGTTCCTCCAGCTCCACTGTCACCTTTTCCAACTTTGCTCTCAGCCGAGAGAGGCTGGGCTTTAGGCCTCCTTAATGACTCCCTTGTCTTCTGGCTTCTCCCTGGGGGTCCTGGTAGGAGGCAGGGTGAGGTCTGGGCATTTTCCCCACTGGCTCTCTCCCTGAGGGGTGCCCCTGGGCTGTCTGTATCTATGACTCTTCTTTCCTTTTGTAACCACTTTCCCCTGTCTCTTCAGACCCCTCTGTTACTAGCCCTGGGTATCACCCCTTGTGATTTCCTTGTACCTTGCCCACACTTCTGAAATAGTTCCTATATTAGACCATCTTCAAATTATCCTAATTCAAGTGTGCCACCTGTTTCCTGATTGCAACTGGATAAAATAGGTGCAGGTCCTCATGTCTTGAAAACCTGTTTAAGGTTTCTCCCGTTTTCTCCATCTCCTTCGTTTTTTAATAGTTTCTTCCCCCAAATATGTCAGTCAAGATGGAGAGCCTAGTTTATTTTTATGGATAAATAAACACTAATCTGGGAAAAAAGAGACTGTTATGTCATCCAGACACATACCATCACACACAAAATGACTTAATTTGGTAGCAACGAATGCAGGGGACAGGTTGCTCTTCATCTCAAGAGAAAGTGAACCTGGAAGTGAGAGGTCCCTTTGTTGTCTCCTGACTGGATTTCTCGGTCTTATTTTGGATTCCCACAAAGCAGAGCTTGAGACAAGGATTTGGCTATCTTTGGCTTATGGTGGGAGGACCTCAGAAGAAAGAAGGAAGCAGGGTACCACTGAGAAAGTGCAAAGCAAGGATGTGGTCCCAGCTGAAGTCTGGCCTCAGCCTGATCCCCAGGGAGCTCTGGAGCATAAACTGTACCACAGAGTTGGGCCCACTTTGAGGCAAAGGTGTTGCCTTTGTACCCCTGTGTCCATCAGTTATTGGCTGTGGGCTGACTGTGGGGAAAGGCTGTCATCTGGGGGTCAGGTGGCTGCTATTCTGCTGAAGCCAATTCTTTGAAGAAGGGGGGAAGATGTGGGCCAATATTCACAGCAGCTGTGGGGCGTGGGAGCACCGACCTGGCAAAGAGCATCTGGGCAGGGCCTGATAGTGTGGACTAACCCTCCTTAGCCTTGTTCAGTGAGTACAGAACTACCATTGCTTTCACTTCACTGGTCAACACATACTTTTATCCTCTCCCTCCTCTCTCCCTCTCTCCTCCCCTCCCTCCTTTTATTGTTTTTTATAAATGTTTAGTGAGCTCCTGCCATGTAAGGACCAATGGGATATCCGAGAGAGATAAAAGACATGGCTCCCTCTTGGAGGCTCTTCCTGTCTCATTGGGATGACATGACCTGCCATAGTAGGCAATGTGTGAAGCCATATTTAATTGCATATTAACTCCTGTGGCTGAGAGAAAGAGTACCCTAGGAGCTGAGAGAAAGCAGCAATCAGTAAGGACGGGGATCATCATAGCGGATTTAAAGGTGAAATCAGTTTTGAAGTAATTGGTGCCAAAAATGGCGCCCAGAACCTCCCATCCCCTCTCCCTGGGCTCTTCCTTCTCAAACGATACTGATGGAAAACAAATGCTGTGTTCAGTTCACATCCCTATTTAATTCAATTCCTTTTAGGCCACACAAAGTTTCTGTTTCAACAAAAGCTTCCATAGTGGCAGCCCTGCAGATACCTTCTTGTTCTGCTCCAAAGCAATGGGGCGGGGACGGATCGTGGTAGAGTGCGGTGGAGACTGTGGCCACCCTGCCCGAAAGACACAAATGCGGCCTTTCAAGTCCGGGGCTGTAACTTAATCTCTCTTTCAGTTCTATTTGGGGGATGAAACCAGGTGGAAAAGCGAGGGGGGAGGATATTGTGGCAGTTTTGACCTATTCAGGGAGTGTGGAAAAAGGAGTCTTTCTTCACCTGGGAAACAAATGTGCAGTTAAAAAAAATCAAAGTATAGTAGTTGTACAATATTACATAAGGTATAGGTATATAATATAGTGATTCATGTTTTAAAGGTTACACTCCATTTATAGTTATTATAAAATATTGGCTGTATTCTCCATGTTGTACAACATATCCTTGTAGTTTATTTTATACCTAATAGTTTGTACCTCTTAATCCCCTCCCCCGTACTGCCCCTCCCCCTTCCCCCTCCCCCTTGGTGACCACTATTTGTTCTCTATATCTGTGAGTCTGCTTCTTTTTTGTTGTATTCACTACTTTACTGTATTATTTAGATTCCACATATAAGTGATATCATATAGTATTTAATAAATGTGCCCTTTTGATGCTACCCATGTTTGTCTCTGTCCGTCTCTCCATTTAGGGCCTCTGCTTTGGGCCCTAGACCTCAGGCCAGGTCGATCAGAGTTGGAATACGGAGACCAAATCCTTCTGCAAAGCAACAGGACGTTTCTCCAGGTTCTCTGGCTCAGTCCCACTGAATCTGTAATCAGCATCTCCAAGTCACAAAATGTCGGATTGGAGCTGCTGTAATTGGAAAGACGGGAAATTGTCACGTGGTTCTTGTCCATGGCAGTGCTCCTGAAAGGTTTCCTGTTTGATGTTTTATTTGCATTAAAAATAAAATTAGCCAGCATCTCCAAACTGGAGAGGATTCAGTGTGTGTGTGTGTGTTTGTGTGTGTGTATGTGTTTGTGTGTGTGTGTGTGTATGTGTGTGTGTTTGTGTGTGTGTGTGTGCTTCATAGGTTGAGGGCAGTGTGGTGGGAGCTTCCATACCACAACACCGCCCTCTTCAACAGCAGCCACTCCTCAGCAGCAGCCATTTTCAACATGATCCTTGTGTTTGCTTGGCAAAATCCAGGATTGGAAAAACAAAAGGTTTCCTTGCCAGATTCCATTAATTTCAGCAGCAGCAGTAGCAGCAGCAATCTGGTTCTGTTGGGTGAATGTTGACAAGAACAGCCAGGAGTGAGGTTTGGGAGTCTTGTGGGGTCTTTTTCAGTGAAAGTCCAGGCTCTCTCTTCCCATCTTTTCTTTTCCATAAGAACATGTGGTCACAATGACAGGAGGATGGGCAGATGAACTGGCAACATCCCATGAGTGGGTGAGAGGACGTGGGTGCTCTGGGAGGGAGCTGAGATGTGGAAGAAAGGGACAGTGTGGGCTTGTGGTGGGAGTGTCCCCTCTGAGCCAGCCAAGGGAGATGTCAAAGGTCACTCCTCACCTGCTGGGGCTGGAGAGTGTCCAAGGGGGCCTGGTGCTGAACTGTGAGGCCATGGGATAAATCCCAAGGTGTCCGCTCTCTGGGGTCGCAGCACATTGCCTGGAAAACAGGAGCTGCCTGGTTATAAAGGGTGACCCAGAGTGAGCAGGAATGGGACTGGGGAATTTCCACTGGTTCCATGGTGAGGTTGGCTTGTGTGTGACCTGCTTGGAATTTTTTAGGAGTCCTGTAAGCAGACTGGAGACGCCCCCTCAGGGGTAGGGCCCTAGAAGCTGGTCCTGCAGTTTGATGATGATCCTGGACAAGGGGTTATTCGCTCAGTCTTTTTTTTTTAGTTGTGTTTTCTTCCTGTCCTTTTCTTAGGTTTTATGATCTGGGGAAAAACTTTATGGAATTAGGAGGATCAATGAGTATGTGACCATCCTAGTGAGCTCATTGGTTGGTCACCAGCCCTCCCAGGGAAGGTGCATGGAGCCTGGAGAGCTGGACTGGCTCACGCTCAGGTGTAAAGAGCTCCTCATCACCCTGTTGGATTAGATCACTTTCCTGAATTATCAAGTTCATCACAGCTCTTTTACATGGACTGTGAGGGTCCAAGGCTTATTTTAAAAAAAACAGCCAGCAAAGGCAACACCCCACCCTCCATCCCCGCAGATGTCTCACAGCCCTCTGACAAAGCGCTAAGTCATTCTGACGGTGATGCTGAGGGTGATGATGAAGCAGCTTCACTTACTGAGTCTTTGCTGTGGTACCTCGCCCTGGGCTGAGTGCTGGACTGCTCTGTCACGTTTAGTCCTCTGTCATTTCTGGGAAGGCATAATTATATTTTCTTAAAATTTTTTTAATTGAAGTATAGTTTATTTACAGTATTGTGTTAGTTTCAGGAGTACAGCAAAGGTGTACAGGAAAATACATTCTTTTTCATATTCCTTTTCATTATGGCTTATTACAGGCTTATTACAGGATATTGGATATAGTTCCTTGTGCTGTACAGTAGGACCTTGTTGTTTATCTATTTTATATATAGTTGTTTGTATCTGCTAATCCCAAACTCCTAATTTATTCCTCCCCCACCCCCTGGCATGGTTATCTTTACAAATGAGAAAGCTAACTTGAAGACCTTAATCTGCCCAGAGTCACGTAGGACTGGGACTTTAACACAGATTTGTCTACCTGTTTGTTTGTAAGTTCTGTTGGAGCCCCCCAGAGAGAGCAGGGTCCTGGTGCTGAGGCCCCTCTGTTCAGCCAGGTGAGGAAGAAAGGAGCGAGGTCCAGCCCCCGAGGTCCTGCCTACACGTATGACGTCCTGGAGTGGGGTCAACCCACTGAGCATCATGCCAGTGCTTGAAGCTGAAGACCGCATCTGGGTTCCTCATTCTATCTGCTTCCAGGATATAGATTTCCTTTTTTTTCCTATTTAAATTTTATTTTATTTATTTTTTTTATACAGCAAGTTCTTATTAGTTATCTATTTTATACATATTAGTGTATATATGTCAATCTCAATCTCCCAATTCAAGGGTATAAATTTCTTGTGTGTGTGTGTGTGTGAGAGAGAGAGAGAGAGAGAGAGAGAGAGAAAGAGAGAGAGGGCAAAGGAAGGCACGATGCCTTGGAATAGATGATTTGGGAAGTCCCAGTGGAATGGATTAAGGGGGTCATAGGTTTTTGCTCATGCTTTCTGCATATGTGTGAAGGACTAAAGAAGGGATAGAAAGGGGCTGAGACTGGGCAGAAACAGCCTGGTAGCCATAACTATTGTCTGGAATTCTAAGACCTAAGAATTGTAGGAAAGAGCTTGTCTGGTGCTTTGACATATATCTGTCGACTGAAAAAATATGCACAACCTGAAATTTGAGAATTATGTTTTATTAGGCAGACTTTCTGAGGACTTCAAGCCCGGGAGGCTTCTTGTCACAAGTGAAAGTGTGGGATTTATGCTTCTTTGCATTCTCCAAGTACCTAGTAGGGCTTGATAAATGGTGGTTGAATTGAGATTAGTGAAACTTGGCCCTCTAGAATATAAACTCTACAAGGTAAGGAATTTGTCAGTTTTGTGCATGGCTGTATACCTCAGAGCAGTACCCAGCACATAGTAGATGCTTAATAAAATGTTACTGAAAGAATCCCATAGCTACAGACTTAGAAGCTCTATCAATGACCTGAATCTTTCCCTTACTAAGACCTCTATTCTTCTGTCTGTATAATGTAAGGACCTGCCTGTCTCTTTCAAACTGGAGAAGCTTTTCTAAATCCAGCCACAAGAACCCTAGGTGAAAATGGCTAGTGAGAAGCTAAAGGCTAAAATCACACTTTATAGTCTCTACTCTTGGAAAGGTGGGTACTCCTGTGTAGACCGCCATGATGTAGGACCTCATACCCCTTCACTGCTGATGGGCAAGGTTGGTGATGTTTCCCTATATCCCTACGGATGTTTCCATCGATTACCTCATCTCCTCCCATGGGGTGATGGTCAGTTTTACATGTCAACTTGTCTGGGCTACAGTACCCAGTTATTTAGTCGAACCCTAATCTAGGTGTTGCTGTAATAGTATTTTGTAGATGTGGTCAACATCTAAGATCAGTTGACTTTAAGTAAAGGGAATTACTCTTGAAAATGTGTGTGTGCCTCATCCAATCAGTTGAAGATTTTCTGAGCCAAAATTGAGGTTTCCCAGGGAAGAAGGAATTCTGCCTCTAGACTCAGCACCAACTGCTGCTGAGTTTCCAGCCTGCTGGCCTGACCTACAAATTTCAGACTTGCCTGTGCTATGGATTTTGGTCTTGCTAGCTCCTGTAATTGCATGAAAAAATTCCTTGAGATAAATCTCTTTACACACACACATACACACATATTCTATTACTTCAGCAAAAAAGACACATGGGTCTTTTATGTACATCCTATTAAATCATAAATTCCTAATTCCATAGGGAGAGATTGTGTTATTATTACTCAATAATTACATTCATTGAGCTGTGCATCTTGATAAGTTCCGTAATAAAGGGGCATTCTGCCCTGTGCTCTACGCTTTAGAGACAAAGGGGGGAAGAGCATAGCTGTTTCTCTCAAGGGACTTACATTACAGTAGGGAAATACTGCACCCCACTTTCGCCTCTTCTTTTTTTTTAAAAATACATTTATTTATTTATCTATTTATTTTTTGGCTGCGTTGGGTCTTCGTTGCTGCTTGCGGGCTTCTCTAGTTGTGGCGAGTGGGGGCTACTCATCATTGTGGTGTGCAGGCTTCTCATTGTGGTGACTTCTCTTTGTTTTGGAGCATGAGCTCTAGGCGCGCAGGCTTCAGTAGTTGTGGCACATGGGCTCAGTATTTGTGGCACTCGGGCTCGGTAGTTGTGGCTCACGGGCTCAGTAGTTGTGGCGCACAGGCTTAGTTGCTCTGCGGCCTGTGGGATCTTCCTGGACCAGGGCTCGAACCCATGTCCCCTGCATTGGCAGGCAGATTCTTAACCACTGCATCACCAGGGAAGTCCCCTCTTATTCTTTGATATCTCCTCTTAGAGCCTTTATACTTTTACTGGGAGGGTCTCTGTCTGCTCGAGAGGTGAGGAATTTTCCTGCCCTGAGATAGAAACCTGCTGGAGATGGTTGAGGAAGTGGAAGTCTGAGGGAGTGATGATGTAAGGGCACATTTGAATGGACTGGCTTAACATTTGCCTTCTGCTTTCCGTTCAACTCAGTTGCACACGTTTATGACTGCCTCACTGGGGCGTCTCACTCTTGTCTTCTAGAAGTTCACACAACGGACTACAATACAAAGTTCTGAGATGCCATGCCAGAGCACGAAGCAAGTGTTAAGGGATACGAGGAAGGGAGCTAACTCTGATGGAGAGGTCAGGCAAGCCTTCTCAGAGGCACCATTATAACTGAGATGATGACTCACCTTTAGCCAGAGGTGCAAAGGTGGGAGTAGAGACTGTTCCAGGGAGAGTGGCAACAGCTCCAGGGAAGGCACAGGGGCAAAGAAGCCTGAGGCACATTCACACAGCTTGGAAAACATGTTTAATATTCAGCTTAGTTGATGCATGGGTTGAAAGGAAAGAAGGAACACCAAGTAGGATGTGGACCTGAATAGGAAAAGAACTGAATTTCAAGATCAGACTTGGGATCATCAATAGAGCAGAATAATGAAACTTTAGGAAAGCGTGTTATTTCCCATTTCAGTTCAATTTGTTACACGGCTTTGACATGGTTAGTGATTACTCTGTAGTAGGATGGGTAGTATAGTGCGTCTGAAAAACACAAGATGCAGCCACAAGCTTAAGGAGTTTATAGTCATCTGGAGGTGATAGATCTTGCATTTAACATTCATTTGAGAAGCTTTCATTCTGTGTCTGCCATACTCCAGAAACTGTTGGAGCATGTAAAATTAAATTTGGGTGTGTTGCTGCCCTCAAGGAGCTTACAATTGAGTGAGAGAAGACAGAAAGGTAAATTATTTTTTATACCTCAGTGTTTAAATGCTGTGATGGAGGAATCATACTGGTGATTTGGGAGTCCAGAGGGTTGACTTGAGGGGGTAGGAAAGAAAGGCTCTCTGGAGGAGCGTGTTTGTATTTAAATGGCAGAGACTTGAGCACATTTAAGATACAACGTGATGGAAAGGAAGCAGCAGAGAGGGAGAGACTCAAGATGGGAGGTGGGTGGGGTGATGGATGATGAGGGGTGGGACCCAGAGCCGGATGGAAGATCTGCCTTGGATAGAAGGGATGCCTCAGAAGGAAGGCGGAGAGGACAGGTGAATGTAGAGACAGGTTAGTGGTGAGGAGGAGACAGAGGGAGCATGTGCCCTAGGTTCTCAGTATTTTTAGTGAAGAAGTAGGCAAGGCTGAGATGGAGTGAGGAGGAAGGTGGTAGAGGAAGATTTTGAGGTGAGAGAAGATACCCAGAAAGGTGGGTGAGGAGAGGAGAGGAAGGGCATGGCGGCAGGTTTGAGGTTGGGAATCCGTGGTCTCAATGATCATGTGGCTTCCACTGGCTGCCCTCAGCAGCTTGGCTGCAGGATCAAGGGAGTTTGACTCTCAAGGAAAATAGCGAGGAAGTGACTGAGTGCATAGATTGTGGGGTGTTGGTTAGAAAGGGAAGAATGTGAAGCCAGATGAGAGGTGATAGATGGGTAGACACTTATTTTGTCACGGACAGAAAGTATCCATGAGATGAGAAAACAATAAAAGTAAACTGAGGAAAAGAAAGATATAAGATTGTGCTCATGTTCTCAGAGTAAGTGATTGGCTTTTCAGATGGAAGATTTTGGAAGGTGGGGTGCAGATCTGAAGGAGTCAGAGTCATTTGAATAGAACGGGCCAAGGAATATCAGGATGCAGTGTGCAAGGGTTGTCCTTCTATCCAGGAGGGCTCTCTGGATGATGGTAGGACCAGGATGGAGAGTAAGACAGCTGTATAAATAAGGGGAGTGACAGTGAGGTCAAAGCAAATGACCTCCCTTCCTCTCTTCCTCCTGAGGGCTGTCATCCACAGACTCCTTTTCCTGCCCCCTTCATTTACCCATTTACCTGCTGTTTAATTCTCTAGCCCCATTTTAATGGAAAACACTTATCTATGATGGTAAGGCCAGATTTCAGAGGACCCAGAAAGAGGTGGAGGAAAGTCAAATGAGAAGGAAGGTCAAGGCAGGGGCCTGGCAGAAGTGAAGGCTCATCTGGCCAAGAGGGAGGAGCTGGGGTGTGAGATGTTTCTGAGGTGCTGCAGTCCCCTGAGAAGATGACACTTCTTGTCTCTTGTGGGACAGTGGATCCTTGGGCTTTTGCTTAATGTTCCCAAGAGAACGTTAGAAATGTTGCTTTGGGCCTTCGTAGAGCTCAGTCTTGCCTAGGTGGAGGGCTTGCTGTGGCCTGAAGCAGGATGGAAGACACTGGGGTTTTCAGTGCTCTCTGACCTTGGCCAAGGTCATCCCTGAACCAAAAGGGAGGATGAAATTGGCTGGTGCCATGATGGAAGAAGTGGGCACTCCTGGGCAGCCAGGCTGGTAGAGATTGGCCCCAAGTGACTGAATGGGTTGACTCAGCAAACCTTCAAGGCGACATTTAATCAGTTGCTGAAGCTAGTGGCTCAGATGGAAAGTGCAGTGGGTCATCAGGCTGAAATCATCAAAGAGGAGTTTCTGGGGTGTTGGGGCCATTACAAATGGTTGCTTTTCTACAGCCTGGGAGTGGAGGTGGGAGTGGGCTGAGCTCTGCAAGGGGTAGTGCTTTAGAGTGGTCAAAGACTGGGTCCTATGCAAGGACCACTGAGTTCCCTATTTGGCTTCTGGCAGCTACAATATTGGGTATGGTGTGAGGGCATGTGGCAGGCTTCTTCAGGGGATAGCAATGGGCTTAATGAGTTGTTTATTCAGCAGATAAGCAAAGTCTTGGCTTCCTTGCTGGTTTTGTGGGTGTTCAGATGTCTTATTGTTCAATCCCAATCTGCCCACTTGCTTTCATGGCAGGTACAGGATGGCTGCTACAATCAACCACCCGTGGAAGCCTTGGAAAGCAGAATGATGGGCCTGGGCTGCTCCCCATGATTTTGTTTGCATCATTGGTTCCTGCTGAGACTAGCTAAGTCCCTTTTGTTTGTGCCTGGCAGACCATGATGGAGCATTCCTATCTAGCAAGGAAGTCCTCATTAGTTCTGCCTTCAGAAATGAATTCTATTCTAAGCCATCCCTCCTTAGATCTGCAGAGCAAATGGCAGATGGGATGGTACTGGGGTGGGAGCAGGGGAGAGAGAAGGCTTCACAGCCATGGTGAGAGAGCTGAAAAAGAGGGAGTGAGAAGACACCTTCATGCCATTTCTTTGATGAGGACACTGAGTATGCTAAGGCTTAGACCAAGGAAGCAGAGGAATGAGCTGTAGCTCCTGGCCATCTTATGTCCTGCTTTTCCTCTGCCCCAAATGACCCCTTCCTTCTCTGCAGTGGTGTCTCAACATCCCAATACGTTTCCTGTTTGGGGGCAATTCCCACATTGTATAAAGGTCCCTGCTACCCACTTTAGAAGTTGAAGTGGGGCAGGTTTGCCCTGTCCTGCTCCCTGGTATCTGGGCATAGGCAGGTGATGTATTCTTGGACACCTGGATGCTTCCATCTACCTGGTAATGGAATTAATAAGCAGGGGCAATGCATATTCAGTGATAGGAGAGGTACCTGGGGCCATAGGCCAGACTGTGCCTGTGGGTGGGTTGGCTGCCCCTACGCTGCCTGGCCTCCTTGTTCTGCCTGTTGGCTGCTTCTCTTGTATTTCCATCACCTCTACGAGCTCTCAGTTATGCTTCCAATAAATCTCTTTTCCATTGAAGTTAGAGTTGCTTTCTGCTGTTGGCAACTGAGAATCCTGACTGAGAAGCATTCCCCACGAACCCACAGAGTTCCCTCTACCTTCTCTTAAATTCAGAAGCCCTTAGTATATGTTGCTGTTTGAGTTGGGTTTAGAAATCTTGTCTTCCTGTGTTATAAGCTCCTTGAGAAAATGGATCATGTTAAAGTTTTCTTTCCCAAGAGGATCTATGTCATTTTGTTTGCTCTGAAATATTCATGGAATGATGAACAAATGAATGATTATGTGGCTGAGTATGTGTATTAGCTACCTATTGAGGCACAATAAATACCCCAGAACTTAGTGGCTTAAAACAGAAATAACTATTTATTATCTCACACGGTTACTAGGAGTTAGGAATTTGGAGTGGCTTAGCTGGGTGGTTTTCTCATGTGTTTTCAGTTAAGATGTTGGCTGGGGCTTTTGAGTACTGGACTAGATCTGGAGAAACTTAGCACCAAGATGGTTCGCTCAGGTGGCTGGCAAGTCAGTGCTGGTCATTGGCAGGAGCCCTTAGTTTCTATCCATGTGGACTTCTTCACTGGTTTACTTGAGTACTCTTCCAACATGGCAGCTGGCTTCCCCCAAAGCAAATGAACCAAGACACAGCAAAGTACATGTTACAATGCCTTTTATGATTTAGCTTCAGAAGTCACACTCCTTCATTTCTGCAATATCCTATTGGTTACACAGGTCCAGTCTATTCGGTGTGGGAAAGGTCTATATAAGAGCACCATCTTGGGGGCTGTCTGCCGTTACATGGCTTGTGAAGACACTAGGAATGGATTTCAGGGCCAGGGCCTACCTCAGTCAGGTACTTTGGCGATCGTAGGGGAAGCTAAAAATGGTGTTGGCCAAACTGGCTCTGAAGATTAGTGTTTGCTTGGTCTTGCCCAGGGGTCTTCACTTTCAGTTTCCTGATGTGATGAATGACCCCTCCACCCCCCTTGGTGTCCATACTCTGATCATCAGAGGCCTGGAGGTGGGGCGGGAGAGGTGAGGTGGGCAGAGTTGGGAGGCTTCAGTTGGAGGAACCTCACCCAAGCCTCTCATTTCCACAAACTTTCCTCATCATTTATTCCTCTTGTGATCACACTAAGTTCTAGGTTCTTCTCTTGCTGTTTGGCTCTAGGAAGGTGGAGTGGGTTGAATCCTAAAATTCACATCCACCTGGAACCTCAGAATGTGACCTTATTTGGAAATAGGTTCTTTGCAGATATAACTAAAGGATTGAGAACATATTGGATGAGGCTGGGCCCTAATTCCAGTGAAAGTGTCCTTGTAAGAGACAGAAAAGGGCAAGGACACAGAGAGGGAGGCAATGTGATGATGGGGGCAGAGATGGGAGTGATGTGTCTGTAAGCCAAGGAATGCTGAGAAGAGAGACAGGGAAGTTTCTCCTTCAGAGCCTCCAGAAGGAAGCGATACTGCCGACACTGCTTTTGGACTTCTGGCTTCTGACACCGTGAGAGAATAAATTTCTGTTCTTTTAAGCCACCCAAGTTTGTGGTGAGCCCTAGGAAACTAATACAGAAGGGGAGAGAAAATACAGTCTTTGAAAGATCTTCCAAGCCTGATGGTGCTTCAGAACTAGTAACAAGCAGGAGCAGGGTTGAGGCAGGTGGTCTGAGAGGAGGGAAGGGTCTTTCTTCATAACCTGGAAAACCTCAGGGCAGCCTGTTCACCTCTGGCCTCCCCACCCCCAATGGTGCTTTGCCTGGGAAAGACCCTGGGATTGTTGATACTTTGGGATCAGGTGGAGGTGCGGCCAGAGGGCCTTGTATCTGAAAAGGTAGAGTGGGAAAATGGGACCTGTCTTAACCAATGGCCCATTCATTGACTTAATCAACAATTCACTCATCGATTAACTAGTTAACTAATTAATTGATTAACTCATTAATTGGAAGCAAAGCTGTGTGGTTTCTTTCTTCCCTTTTCTCTAGTTTATTCCTATACTCTGCCAGAATCAAATGCTTCTCCTAAAACTGAAGCCCTTCCAGCGAGGTGGAAAGAATCTGCTATACTAATTCACACTAACGTATCAGACTGTTATTAGTGATCAAATGGCTTTTTCCTCAACAGGGTATTTGAATTTTAAAAGTGAGATCCGGAAAACTCGGTAATCGCTCTCTAGCGCTGGTTGATGGGATCAAGGGAGGACTTCTGCTGAATATAGCTCATCCCACAGCAATGATTCTGCCTGAATCCGTCATGACAAGCTAAGGGAGTGGGTTTCTCTGTGCCGTCTGAGGTGGCATAGGATGGGGGTTGGGGACAGGAGAAATGGAGGGAACCCTCTCTGCCCTTGGGCAGCTTTATACCCAGTTCTGTAGGAGAAGGCTGGAGGCAGGGTAGCTTAGCCCAGGGCTTCATCCTTGGGTGGAATTGACCTTGAGGGGGGCAGTGTTTTCCCCAGTCTGTTCCTCTGGGGCTCTTTAATGCCAATCTGAACAGTCTGGAAAAGGAATCCCTGGGATCCCTCCCCATCATCATTAGTATAATAAACTCCAGGATTGTAGCCTCGGAGCCTCGGGCTTCAGGAATGCAGCCTCTAATTACCTCGCTTCTAAATGCTCCTGGTAATGGATGATGAGACCTCGTACATCGGACCAGTTAAATTGTGCGACTGGGCCGTCATTTAACTCGGCAGACGACATGTTCAAACTTGGCATATAGAGACAATGTGAACTATTTGGGAATTGTTAACTTTTAGAACAAATAGGAAAGCGCCTGAGAGGCCTCTGGAAGGGAGAAGTTAAATCAGTGAAGTCTTGGACCTCGCGTTATTTTCCATGACCACCTCCTTTTACTGCCCACCTGGCCCCATGGTACAGGGGTCAGAGCCTGGAGGCTGTAGGGATGCCCAGGCACTCTGGATGCTGGATGCGGGGGATTAGGAGTGCTGGAGACGAGACCACGCAGGGTCTCTGTCTTCTAGGTGTTTATGTCTGGTGAGGGGCAGATCCCCACACATCTGTTTCATGGGCCACACTGGGATCCATTCTACAGAGTTACAAACTGAGGATCTGAGGCTTAATGGAGACTGAGTAATCTTGCCATGGGGCATGGGGAGATTATGGAAGGTGTTATAGGAAAAGATTATTTGAATTGCTCATTAAAGAATGCACAGGAGGGCTTCCCTGGTGGCGCAGTGGTTGAGAGTCCGCCTGCCGATGCAGGGGACATGGGTTCGTGCCCCGTTCCCGGAAGATCCCACATGCCGCAGAGCGGCTGTGCCCGTGAGCCATGGCCACTGAGCCTGCGCGTCCGGAGCCTGTGCTCCGCAATGGGAGAGGCCACAACAGTGAGAGGCCCGCGTACCGTGAAAAAAAAAAAAAAAAAAAAAAAGAATGCACAGGATTTGGGCAGGCTGAAGGGAAAAATGAGGGCGTGACCAAGATGCCTCCTTAGGAAGGAGGCTGTGAGCATGTGGCAGGTTGTTAGGTGAGTGGGCAGGTGAAAGGGGAGGGCGAAAATGAGAGGGTGGCACTGTTTCCAGGAAGCTGGGGCAAGGCTGTGAGGCCAGATTCATTCCTTTTCTCAAGGGAACATACATGAGCAGGCCTCCCCAGTAACACTGGCTGCCACACCCAAACCCTGGGGTTGTGCCTCTGAACAGAGAGACTGGTCAAGGTGGGGCCTGGCGTGTAGGGTAAGGGGCCTGAGTTAGCTCAGCGCTAACTGAGTACAGCTCAAACCAGCTGGATGGCTTCAGAGCTCCGAGGCACTCCTCCTCCACTCTCTTTCCTGCCCTGTCCTTGAAGAGGGACTCGGGTCTGTGCGTGGTCATCCCTACCCTTGGTGTGATCCTCTTCTCTCCTCCCCTCTCCCCTTCCCTAGTTATGATCTGAAAGGGTCAGCCCTGGCTCCAGAGAACTTGACCTTGGGGTGAAAACCCAGCAGCAAGGAGGTTTTTGCAGGCGGACTGCAGCTGGCCATGTGCCGGTCTGGGGCAAAGCGCTCCCTGGGGCCTGTTCTGTCTGAGTAAATGGATATGTGATGTGGCACATCCCAGCACCCCGGGATGGGCTGCTGTCTACGCTCAGAGAGGCCATGGGGCTCTCGCCAGCCTCCCCTCGACCGTCTTTTCCTTCTTCCTGCTGCCTTTCATTCATTCGCCAGGCCCTGACGGCTTCCAGAGCTCCTTATACATTTGCTATGAATTTTTATTTCCAGATTAGCCACCATGTACACAAAATGGAGCGTCTCTGATTTGAGGAGCAAAAACAGTGATTACTAGATTGGTTCTCTCGCAGAATGTGGAGGAACAGACAATGCCATACAATTTCCGTTTGTATAGCGTCTTTCAAACCACGCAATGCCCCGGGCACAGCGCAGAGTTGCTGTAAATAATACAATCGTCGAGATGAACATTCTAAACATCTTTGCATCAAGCTTCATTTCGTCCTGCCATACCGGGCTCTGGAGGCTAGAGTAAAAGAGTGGGGGCTGGTGCAGCCCCAGACCCGGGGGAAGCCAAAGGGGTGTGGCTGGAGGGGTGGCGGAAGGTAGATGGGGGACCGCGGTCTGTAGCAACTGAGTTTAAAACGAGAGCAGGAAACAGGGTACAAAGCAGGGAGAGGTCGGAGGAGGTTGGTCCTGGAGAACGAGCAGGGGCCCAAACAGGGTCAGTCTGCTCTAGAAGGGTCCGCCTCCACCTCGGACAGGACTAGGGAGAGGCAGGTAGAAGCGGGACAGGAGAGCTTGCTCCTCTTATGGAAGGCTTTAGGGCATCTTGAACGAACACAGGGTGATCGGGCTGGCTGTGTTACTTACATAACCTGTTGCGTGACTCAGTTTTGTCTCCCTGACCTTGGTTTTTCCGCAAAGGGGTCCTGTCGGTTGGTCATGAAGTTCCATGGCAGGCCCGATGGTCTCTGAGCCATTGATCCTGTGGCCCCCCACAGAATCCCCCTGGTGTGAACCCATCAGGGGTTCTGGCCGCCTGTCCTCTGCCTGGGGGGAAAGGGCAGAGCCCCACCCCCTCTTCTTGCAGCAGGTGCCTCCTCTCAGCTTCCAGTGGAGCAAACCCCCCCGCCTCCTGGACCCTGGACCCGCTCTGGAGAAGGGGAGGGTGAATGAATAACCAGTCCACCTCTGAATCCTCCTGTGGGACCTTGGGCAAAAGACAGCCTCTCTGACTCTCCATGGCCGACTTTAAATAGGCATAAAAAAATAGGTATGCAAATAGGATTTTGGTGAGGATTAACATGTCTACGGTCCCTGGTATACTGTCTGGTACACAGTGAGTGCACAGTTAATGGTGGTTATGATGATGATGATTAGGGAACACACAGCCCTGGGGGGAGCATTTGGGGACTGAGGGTAGGTGGCAGGGGCGCGGGGACACCCTACCCTGCTGGACCCGCCCCCTGGTGCCCGCCGTGCCTGCCTCTGGGATGGGCACCTGGAACTCACTCTCATTTTCAAGTTCATCAGTTCCTCCTAATTTGGGTGAAGTTCGCCATATGGGTAGCAGGGAACAGTGTTGAAAAAGCTTTCACACATAGATAGCGCGGCACTTTCTCTGCTAAATGAGGACTCTCTTCCCCAGCGCAGATTTCACACGCCGATCTCCAGGGTGTTGAGTTCCCCTGTCAACAGGGGTGGAGTTGTCGAGGCTCCTGGAGCCATTGTCTCCAGCTGGCGGAGTCCTGTTACGACCCCAGGAGAAATCCCATCTTCTTTTTCCTCCCCAGGGGTGAGGGTTTTCCAGCCCTCTCAGGTGAACCCACTTTGCTTCCGAGACCCGGCTCAGCTGCCAGGCCCGGCTCGCTGGGGTCTCCCGGGGATCCCTCTGGATGCTGCTCTGGTTTCCCTTCTGGAAGGGAGCTGGGCTGTTCTGAATTGAGCCCAAGCCCCCTGTTCCCCAGCCCACGGCGCAGTCTCTAGAACTTTCTCTCCCAGCCAAGACACACATCTCTGCCACAGTATGATTCCCTACCGCTCGTCCCACTACTTCTTGGCCTGACAGCATCAGGATGCCTGTCTGCATCAGGATGCCTGTTTTCATTGTTAAAAATAAGTCTCTTCATTTGTCTACTGGAGGCTGAACGGGTGTTGTCCTTCCCCTCCATTGGGGTTTCCGAAGGCTCTCCCTCAGCCAACAGGACAGTGTTCTTTCCCAGATGTCACACTGTCTGGCTTTGTCTGCCTGGATGGGACTGAAGTTAGCTAGGGGTCAGTGGGCAACTTGTTTGACCTCAACTTCCTCCTTAGTGATCACGATATGTGTTGGTCCTACATATTATTATCTCATATCCTACTTGCAATAACCAGGCAAGATCTGTGTGAATATACTGATTTTGAAGAGGAGGAACTAGGACTTCCTGGGCAGTCCAGTGGTTAAGACTCTGTGCTTCCAATGCAGGGGGCACGGGTTTGATCCTTGGTCGGGGAACTAAGATCCCACATGTCTCGTGGTGTGGCCAAAATAAAAAAAATAAAATAAAATAAAATAAAAAATAAAGAGGAGGAATCAAAGACTCAGAGAGGTTAAGTAACTGGCACAAAATTACACAGCTAGTTAGTGGCAGAGAGGATGTTCAAACCCAGATCTCTGAACCCCAGAACTTGTGCAATTTCCATCAGCCTGTTCCCCTATCCTTGTCTTAGTGCTGACACCCTGTTGCATCCAAAGATGCCTCACACTTGGGTCAGGGGCCAAAACTGCATAGAAATACAGTTGAAGACTGAAACTTAAAGGCTCCGGGAAGAGAGTTAGAATTTTCTTAGGCTGGCTGACTTTCTGGAATGGCATCCTATGTTAGGATAGAGAAGTGAGAGACAGTCTGCCAGGGTCTATGACTTTGTTCCACTGGAACTCTGCCACCCACATGGGTTTGGCTCTTCTTGGGACCCCTGCACAGCACTGCAGGGGCTGACTTCACCACCCTGAGGGAGGAAGAGGAGCTTGAAATTGTTTTTGAGATGTTTTCATTGATTTTCTTTAATGCACAAAAACATTTCCATTCCCACATGGGCTTAGTTGAGGGGGACAAAAGAAAAGAATTGACACAAATTTAGGGAGCTAGGTGGAGCTCAGGGAGGGAGCCTGAGTGCCTTGTTGATTGCTCTTCAATTTATCAGTATTTTCCCGGAGTTCCTCTGCAAAACCCTCTGCTTAATCTCGCTGCTGGGTGAGGATTGGAAGAGGAGATGTGGCTTCCAGACCAGTTTAGGCCCGCAGCTCTGCCCCTGCTCTGTGTAAACCACAGTCCCAGAGCTGTTCTGTTTTTCTCTAAGAGCATCTGGCTTTCCGGCTAGATTTCTACGTTCCCAAAAGGAAAAAGTGGGGAAAAGTGGTGCAGTCTGTGCCCCTATGTGGGGCATAGGACCTGATAGGAGGCCTCGGTACCTAGAGCTCTGGTGCTCTTGCACCTGTAATTTACAAGGGAAACAATTTCGTACAGTGAAACTGCTGTCAGAAGTACTGATCAGGTTCCAACAGTGTTTACAAATGCCATGAAAATAAAAATAAAAGCAAAACCTCATGATCAAATTCTTAAAGAGAGCTGCCCTGGATGGGTGAGCAGGAGCAAGGAGTGGTAAGAGGGAGGAAAACGGGGAATCCCAGCTCTCTGCTCCCTGTCCGCCTTCTCCTGAGGGCTGCTGGGCATTCCAGGGCCCTCAGGTGAATGTTCTCCAAAACCTCCAAGAAGACTCCTTCTCAATTTTCCTTGGTTGGCTCCTGGTTCAAGTTCTAGGACTACTGTGACGAAGTACCACAGACTGGGTGGCTTAGAACGACAAAAATGTATTGTCTCAGCTCTGGAGGCTGGAAGTCTGGGATGAAGGTGTCAGCAAGTCTATACGCTCTCAGAAGGCACTAGGGAAGGATCTGTCCCAGCTCTCTCTCCCAGCTTCTGGTAAGGGAGAACAGCTCCACTCTTCACGTGGCATTCTCCCTGTGTCCGTCTGTCTCTGTACAAATTTCCCCTTTTTAATCAATTAATCAATCAATCAATTAAATTAATTATTTTAACATCTTTATTGGAATATAATTGCTCTACAATGGTGTCTTAGTTTCTGCTTTATAACAAAGTGATTCAGCTATACATATACATATATCCCCATATCTCTTCTCTCTTGCATCTCCCTCCCTCGCACCCTCCTTATCCCACCCATCTAGGTGGTCACAAGGCACCGAGCTGATCTCCCTGTGCTATGTGGCTGCTTCCCACTAGCTGTTTTAAATTTGGAAGTATATATTAGTCCATGCCACTCTCTTACTTCGTCCCAGCTTACCGTTCCTCCTCCCCATCTCCTCAAGTCCATTCTCTACGTCTGCATCTTTATTCCTGTCCTGCCCCTAGGTTCTTCAAACCATTTTTTTTTTTTTTTAGATTCCATATATCTGTGTTAGCACAAGGTATTTGTTTTTCACTTTCTGAGTAATATTCCACTGTATGTATGTGCCACATCTTCTTTATCCATTCATCTGTCGATGGACACTTAGGTTGCTTCCATGTCCTGGTTATTGTAAATAGACCTGCAATGAACATTGTGGTACATGACTCTTTTTGAATTATGGTTTTCTCTGGGTATATGCCCAGTAGTAGGATTGCTGGGTCATATGGTAGTTTTATTTTTAGATTTTTAAGGAACCTACAGAGTGTTGTCCATAGTAGCTGTATCAATTTACTTCCCAGCAACAGTGCAAGAGGGTTGCCTTTTCTCCACACCCTCTCCAGCATTTATTGTTTGTAGATTTTTTGATGATGGCTATTCTGACTGTTGTGAGGTGATGCCCCTTTGTAGTTTTGATTTGCATTTCTCTAATGATAAGTGATGTTGAGCAGCCTTTCATGTGTTTGTTGGCAGTCCGTGTATCTTCTTTGGAGAAATGTCTATTTAGGTCTTCTGCCCATTTTTGGATTGGGTTGTTTGTTTTTTTAATATTGAGCTACATGAGCTGCTTGTGAATTTTGAAGATTAATCCCTTGTCAGTTGCTTCATTTGTGAATACTTTCTCCCATTCTGAGGGTTGTCTTTTCATCTTGGTTATGGTTTCCCTTGCTGTACAAAAGCTTTTGTTTCATTGGGTCCCATTTGTTTTTTTTTAATTTATTTATTTATTTTGCTTTATAACAAATTTAATCAGTTATACATATACATATGTTCCCATATCCCCTCCCTTTTGCGTCTCCCTCTCACCCTCCCTATCCCACCCCTCCAGGCGGTCACAAAGCACCGAGCTGATCTCCCTGTGCTATGCGGCTGCTTCCCTCTAGCTATCTACCTTACATTTGGTAGTGTATATATGTCCATGCCACTCTTTCACTTTGTCACAGCTTACCCTTCCCCCTCCCCATATCCTCAAGTCCATTCTCTAGTAGGTCTGTGTCTTTATTCCTGTCTTACCCCTATGTTCTTCATGACATTTTTTTTTCTTAAATTCCATATATATGTGTCAGCATACAGTATTTGTCTTTCTCTTTCTGACTTACTTCACTCTGTATGACAGACTCTAGGTCCATCCACCTCATTACAAATAGCTCAATTTCATTTGTTTTTATGGCTGAGTAATATTCCATTGTATATATGTGCCACATCTTCTTTACCCATTCATCCGATGATGGACACTTAGGTTGTTTCCATCTCTGGGCTATTGTAAATAGGGCTGCTATGAATATTTTGGTACATGTCTCTTTTTGAATTATGGTTTTCTCAGGGTATATGCCCAGTAGTGGGATTGCTGGGTCATATGCTAGTTCTATTTGTAGTTTTTTAAGGAACCTCCATACCGTTCTCCACAGTGGCTGTACCAATTCACATTCCCACCAGCAGTGCAAGAGTGTTCCCTTTTCTCCACACCCTTTCCAGCATTTGTTGTTTCTAGATTTTTTGATGATGGCCATTCTGACTGGTGTGAGATGATATCTCATTGTAGTTTTGATTTGCATTTCTCTAATGAGTAAAGATGTTGAGCATCCTTTCATGTGTTTGTTGGCAGTCTGTATATCTTCTGTGGAGAAATGTCTATTTAGGTCTTCTGCCCATTTTTGGATTGGGCTGTTTGTTTTTTTGTTATTGAGCTGCATGAGCTGCTTATAAATTTTGGAGATTAATCCTTTGTCAGTTGCTTCATTTGCAAATATTTTCTCCCATTCTGAGGGTTGTCTTTTGGTCTTGTTTATGGTTTCCTTTGCTGTGCAAAAGCTTTGAAGTTTCATTAGGTCCCATGTGTTTATTTTTGTCTTTATTTCCATTTCTCTAGGAGGTGGGTCAAAAAGGATCTTGCTGTGATTTATGTCATAGAGTGTTCTGCCTATGTTTTCCTCTAAGAGTTTGATAGTGTCTGGCCTTACATTTAGGTCTTTAATCCATTTTGAGCTTATTTTTGTGTATGGTGTTAGGGAGTGATCTAATCTCATACTTTTACATGTCCCTATCCAGTTTTCCCAGCACCACTTATTGAAGAGACTGTCCTTTCTCCACTGTACATTCCTGCCTCCTTTATCAAAGATAAGGTGACCATATGTCCGTGGGTTTATCTCTGGGCTTTCTATCCTGTTCCATTGATCTATCTTTCTGTTTTTGTGCCAGTACCATACTGTCTTGATTACTGTAGCTTTGTAGTATAGTCTGAAGTCAGGGAGCCTGATTCCTCCAGCTCCATTTTTCGTTCTCAAGATTGCTTTGGCTATTCAGGGTCTTTTGTGTTTCCATACAAATTGTGAAATTTTTTGCTCTAGTTCTGTGAAAAATGCCAGTGGTAGTTTGATAGGGATTGCATTGAATCTGTAGATTGCTTTGGGTAGTAGAGTCATTTTCACAATGTTGATTCTTCCAATCCAAGAACATGGTACATCTCTCCATCTATTTGTATCATCTTTAATTTCTTTCATCAGTGTCTTATAATTTTCTGCATACAGGTCTTTTGTCTCCTTAGGTAGGTTTATTCCTAGGTATTTTGTTCTTTTTTTGTAGTGGTAAATGGAAGTGTTTCCTTAATTTCACTTTCAGATTTTTCATTATTAGTATATAGGAATGCCAGAGATTTCTGTGCATTAATTTTGTATCCTGCCACTTTACCAAATTCATTGATTAGCTCTAGTAGTTTTCTGGTAGCATCTTTAGGATTCTCTATGTATAGTATCATGTCATCTGCAAACAGTGACAGCTTTACTTCTTCTTTTCCCATTTGGATTCCTTTTATTTCCTTTTCTTCTCTGATTGCTGTGGCTAAAACTTCAAAAAATATGTTGAATAAGAGTGGTGAGAGTGGGCAACCTTGTCTTGTTCCTGATCTTAGTGGAAATGGTTTCAGTTTTTCACCATTGAGGACGATGCTGGCTGTGGGTTTGTCATATATGGCCTTTATTATGTTGAGGAAAGTTCCCTCTATGCCTACTTTCTGCAGGGTTTTTATCATAAATGGGTGTTGAATTTTGTCGAAAGCTTTCTCTGCATCTATTGAGATGATCATATGGTTTTTCCTCTTCAATTTGTTAATATGGTGTATCACGTTGATTGATTTGCGTATATTGAAGAATCCTTGCATTCCTGGAATAAACCCCACTTGATCATGGTGTGTGATCCTTTTAATGTGCTGTTGGATTCTGTTTGCTAGTATTTTGTTGAGGATTTTTGCATCTATGTTCATCAGTGATATTGGCCTGTAGTTTTCTTTCTTTGTGACGTCCTTGTCTGGTTTTGGTATCAGGGTGATGGTGGCCTCGTAGAATGAGTTTGGGAGTGTTCCTCCCTCTGCTATATTTTGGAAGAGTTTGAGAAGGATAGGTGTTAGCTCTTCTCTAAATGCTTGATAGAATTCGCCTGTGAAGCCATCTGGTCCTGGGCTTTTGTTTGTTGGAAGATTTTTTATCACAGTTTCAATTTCAGTGCTTGTGATTGGTCTGTTCATATTTTCTATTTCTTCCTGATTCAGTCTTGGCAGGTTGTGCATTTCTAGGAATTTGTCCATTTCTTCCAGGTTGTCCATTTTATTGGCATAGAGTTGCTTATAGTAATCTCTCATGATCTTTTGTATTTCTGCAGTGTCAGTTGTTACTTCTCCTTTTTCATTTCTAATTCTATTTATTTGAGTCTTCTCCCTTTTTTTCTTAATGAGTCTGGCTAATGGTTTATCAATTTTGTTTATCTTCTCAAAGAACCAGCTTTTAGTTTTATTGATCTTTGCTATCGTTTCCTTCATTTCTTTTTCATTTTTTTCTGATCTGATTTTTATGATTTCTTTCCTTCTGCTAACTTTGGGATGTTTTTGTTCTTCTTTCTCGAATTGCTTTAGGTGCAAGGTTAGGTTGTTTATTCGAGATGTTTCCTGTTTCTTAAGGTGGGATTGTATTGCTATAAACTTCCCTCTTAGAACTGCTTTTGCTGCATCCCATAGGTTTTGGGTCATCGTGTCTCCATTGTCATTTGTTTCTAGGTATTTTTAAATTTCCTCTTTGATTTCTTCAGTGATCACTTCGTTATGAAGTAGTGTATTGTTTATCCTCCATGTGTTTGTATTTTTTACAGCTCTTTTCCTGTAATTGATATCTAGTCTCATAGCATTGTGGTCGGAAAAGATACTTGATACAGTTTCAATTTTCTTAAATTTACCAAGGCTTGATTTGTGACCCAAGATATGATCTATCCTGGAGAATGTTCCATGAGCACTTGAGAAAAATGTGTATTCTGTTGTTTTTGGATGGAATGTCCTATAAATATCAATTAAGTCCATCTTGTTTAATGTATCATTTAAAGCTTGTGTTTCCTTATTTATTTTCATTTTGGATGAGCTGTCCATTGGTGAAAGTGGGGTGTTAAAGTCCCCTACTATGATTGTGTTACTGTCGATTTCTCCTTTTATGGCTGTTAGTATTTGCCTTATGTATTGAGGTGCTCCTATGTGGGGTGCATAAATATTTACAATTGTTATATCTTCTTCTTGGATCGATCCCTTGATCATTATGTAGTGTCCTTCTTTGTCTCTTCTAGTAGTCTTTATTTTAAAGTCTATTTTGTCTGATATGAGAATTGCTACTCCAGCTTTCTTTTGGTTTCCATTTGCATGGAATATCTTTTTCCATCCCCTTACTTTCAGTCTGTATGTGTCTCTAGGTCTGAAGCGGGTCTCTTGTAGACAGCATATATATGGGTCTTGTTTTTGTATCCATTCAGCCAATCTGTGTCTTTTGGTGGGAGCATTTAGTCCATTTACATTTAAGGTAATTATCGATATGTATGTTCCTATTCCCATTTTCTTAATTGTTTTGGGTTTGTTATTGTAGGTCTTTTCCTTCTGTTGTGTTTCTTGCCTAGAGAAGTTCTTTTAGCATTTGTTGTAAAGCTGGTTTGGTGGTGCTGAACTCTCTCAGCTTTTGCTTGTCTGTAAACGTTTTAATTTCTCCATGAAATCTGAATGAGATCCTTGCTGGGTAGAGTAGTCTTGGTTGCATGTTTTTCTCCTTCATCACTTTAATTATGTCCTGCCACTCCCTTCTGGCTTGTAGAGTTTCTGCTGAGAGATCAGCTGTTATCCTGATGGGGATTCCCTTGTGTGTTATTTGTTGTTTTTGCCTTGCTGCTTTTAATATGATTTCTTTGTGTGTAATTTTTGACAGTTTGATTAATATGTGTCTTGGCGTATTTCTCCTTGGATTTATTGTGTATGGGACTCTCTGTGCCTCCTGGACTTCATTAACTATTTCCTTTCCCATATTAGGGAAGTTTTCAACTATAATCTCTTCAAATATTTTCTCAGTCCCTTTCTTTTTCTCTTCTTCTTCTGGAACCCCTATAATTCGAATGTTGGTGCGTTTAATGTTGTCCCAGAGGTCTCTGAGACTGTCCTCTGTTCTTTTCATTCTTTTTTCTTTATTTTGCTCTGCAGCAGTTATTTCCACTATTTTATCTTCCACCTCACTTATCCGTTCTTCTGCCTCAGTTATTCTGCTATTGATCCCATCTAGAGTATTTTTTATTTCATTTATTGTGTTTTTAATCGATGCTTGATTCATCTTTAGTTCTTCTAGGTCCTTGTTAACTGTTTCTTGCATTTTGTCTATTCTATTTCCAAGATTTTGGATCTGGGAAATAGAATCTTGGATCATCTTTACCATCATTATTCTGAATTCTTTTTCAGGTAGACTGCCTATTACCTCTTCATTTGTTAGGTCTGGTGGGTTTTTATCTTGCTCCTTCTCCTGCTGTGTGTTTTTCTGTCTTCTCATTTTGCTTATGTTACTGTGTTTGGGGTCTCCTTTTTGCAGGCTGCAGGTTCGTACTTCCCGTTGTTTTTGGTGTCTGTCCCCAGTGGCTAAGGTTGGTTTAGTGGGTTGTGTAGGCTTCCTGGTGGAGGGGACTAGTGCCTGTGTTCTGGTGGATGAGGCTGGATCTTGTCTTTCTGGTGGGCAGGTCCACGTCTGGTGGTGTGTTTTGGGGTGTCTGCGGACTTTTTATGATTTTAGGCCACCTCTCTGCTAATGGGTGGCGTTGTGTTCCTGTCTTGCTAGTTATTTGGCATAGGGTGTCCAGCACTGTAGCTTGCTGGTCGTTGAGTGAAGCTGGGTGCTGGTGTTGAGATGGAGATCTCTGGAAGATTTTCACCGTTTGATATTATGTGGAGCTGGGAGGTCTCTTGTGGACCAGTGTCCTGAGGTTGGCTCTCCCACCTCAGAGGCACAGCACTGACTCCTGGCTCCTCAATTTGGGATGATTTGTTGTCTATTCATGTATTCCACAGATGCAGGGTACATCAAGTTGATTGTGGAACTTTAATCCGCTGCTTCTGAGGCTGCTGGGAGAGGTTTCCCTTTCTCTTCTTTGTTCTCACAGCTCCTGGGTCTCAGCTTTGGATTTGGCCCCGCCTCTGCATGTAGGTCGCCGGAGGGCGTCTCTTCTTCGCTCAGACAGGACAGGGTTAAAGGAGCAGCCTCTTCAGGGACTCTGGCTCACTCAGGCCGGGCGGGAGGGAGGGGCACGGAGTGCGGGGCGAGCCTGCAGAGGCAGAGGTCGGCGTGACGTTGCACCAGCCCGAGGCGCACTGTGCGTTCTCCCAGGGAAGCCGCCCCTGGAACCCGGGACCCCGGCAGTGGCGGGCTGCACAGGCTCCCGGAAGGGCGGTGTGGACAGTGACCTGCGCCCGCACACAGGCTTCTTGGCGGCGGCGGCAGCAGCAGCCCCAGCGTCCCACGCCCGTCTCTGGGCTCCGCGCTTTCAGTCGTGACTCGCGCCCGTCTCTGGAGCCCCTTTAAGCAGCGCTCTTAATTCCCTCTCCTCGTGCACCAGGAAACCAAGAGGGAAGAAAAAGTCTCTTGCCTCTTCGGCAGCTCCAGAGTTTTCCCGGACTCCCTTCCGGGTAGCTGTGGCACATTAGCCCCCTTCAGGCTGAGTTCTCGCCGCCAGCCCCAGTCCTCTCCCTGCGCTCTGACCGAAGCCCGAGCCTCAGCTTCCAGCGCCGCCCGCCCAAGCCTCTCGGGCTGGTGAGTGCCGCTCGGCACCGATCCTCTGTGCGGGAATCTCTCCGCTTTGCCCTACCCAGGTATGTGGGGAGTTTCTTGCCTTTTGGGAGGTCTGGGGTCTTCTGCCAGCGTTCAGTAGGTGTTCTGTAGGAGTTGTTCCACGTGTATCTGTATTTCTGGTGTATCCGTGGGGAGGAAGGTGATCTCCGCGTCTCTTACTCTTCCGCCATCTTACCCGGAAGTCTCCCATTTGTTTATTTTTGTTTTTATTTCCATTTCTCTAGGAGGTGGGTCAAAAAGGATCTTGCTGTGATTTATGTCATAGAGTGTTCTGCCTATGTTTTCCTCTAGGAGTTTGATGGTGTCTGGCCTTACATTTAAGATCTTTAATCCATTTTGAGTTTATTTTTGTGTATGGTGTTAGGGAGTGTTCTCATTTCATTTTTTGACATTTAGCTGTCCAGTTTTCCCAGTACCACTTATTGAAGAGGCTGTCTTTTCTCCATTGTATATTCTTGCCTCCTTTGTCAAAAATAAGGTGACCATATGTGTGTGGGTTTATCCCTGGGTTTTCTATCCTGTTCCATTGATCTATATTTCTGATTTTGTGCCAGTACCATACTGTCTTGATTACTGTAGATTTGTAGTATAGTCTGAAGTCTGGGAGCCTGATTCCTTCAGCTTCATTTTTCTTTCTCAAGATTGCTTTGGCTATTCGGGGTCTTTTGCGTTTCCATACAAATTTTGAAATTTTTTGTTCTAGTTCTGTGAAAAATGCTATTGGTAGTTTGATAGAGATTGCATAGAATCTGTAGATTCCTTTGGGTAGTATAGTCATTTTCACAATGTTGATTCTTGCAATCCAAGAACATGGTATATCTCACCATCTGTTTGTATCATCTTTAATTTCTTTCATCAGTGTCTATAGTTTTCTGCATGCAGGTCTTTTGTCTCATTAGGTAGGTTTATTCTGAGGTATTTTATTATTTTTGTTGCAATGGTAAATGGGAGTGTTTTCTTAGTTTCACTTTCAGATTTTTCATCATTATTGTATAGGAATGCAAGAGATTTCTGTGCATTAATTTTGTATCCTGCTACTTTACCAAATTCATTGATTAGCTTAGAAGTTTTCTGGTAGCATCTTTAGGATTCTCTATGTATATTATCATGTCAACTGCAAACAGTGACAGCTTTACTTCTTCTTTTCCAATTTGGATTCCTTTTATTTCTTTTTCTTCTCTGATTGCTGTGGCTAAAACTTCCAAAACTATTTTGAATAATAGTGGTGAGAGGGGACAACCTTGTCTTGTTCTTGATCTTAGTGGAAATGGTTTCAGTTTTTCACCATTGAGAACAATGTTGGCTGTGGCTTTGTCATATATGGCTTTATTATGTTGAGGTAAGTTCCCTCTATGCCTACTTTCTGGAGGGTTTTTATCATAAATAGGTGTCGAATTTTGTTGAAAGCTTTTTCTGCATCTATTGAGATAATCATATTGTTTTCCTCCTTCAATTTCTTAATATGGTTTATCACATTGATTGATTTGCGTATATTGAAGAATTCTTGCATTCCTGGGATAAACCCCACTTGAACATGATGTATGATCCTTTTAATGTGCTGTTGGATTCTATTTGTTAGTATTTTATTAAGGATTTTTGCATCAATATTCATCACTGATATTGGCCTGTAGTTTTCTTTCTTTGTGACATCTTTGTCTGGTTTTGGTATCAGGGTGATGGTGGCCTCGTAGAATGAGTTTGGGTGTGTTCCTCCCTCTGCTATATTTTGTAAGGGGTTGAGAAGGATAGGTGTTAGCTCTTCTCTAAATGTTTGATAGAATTTGCCTGTGAATCCATCTGGTCTGGGCTTTTGTTTGTTGGAAGATTTTTAACCAGTGTCTCAATTTTAGTGTTTGCGATTGGTCTGTTTATATTTTCTACTTCTTCCTGGTTCAGTCTTGGAAGGTTGTGCTTTTCTAAGAATTTGTCCATTTGTTCCAGGTTGTCCATTTTATTCTCATATAGTTGCTTGCAGTAATCTCTCATGATCCTTTGTGTTTCTGCAGTGTCAGTTGTTACTTCTCCTTTTTCATTTCTAATTCTATTGATTTGAGTTTTCCCCTTTTGTTCTTGATGAGTCTGGTTAATGGTTTATCAATTCTGTTTATCTTCTCAAAGAACCAGCTTTTAGTTTTATTGATCTTTGCTATCATTTCCTTCATTTCTTTTTCATTTATTTCTAATGTGAAATTTATGATTTCATTCCTTCTGGTAACTTTGGGTTTTTTTCTTCTTCTTTCTCTAATTGCTTTAGGTGTAAGGTTAGGTTTTTTATTTGAGTTGTTTCTTATTTCTTGAGGTAGGATTGTATTGCTGTAAACTTCCCTCCTAGGACTGCTTTTGCTGCATCCCATAGGTTTTGGGTTGCCGTGTTTTCATTGTCATTTGTTTCTAGGTATTTTTTGATTTCCTCTTTGATTTCTTCAGTGATCTCTTGGTTATTAAGTAGTGTATTGTTTAGCCTCCATGTGTTTATATCTTTTACAGGTTTTTTCCTGTAAGTGATATCTAGTCTCACAGAGTTGAGGTAGAAAAGATATTTGATATGATTTCAATTTTCTTAAATTAATCAAGGCTTGATTTGTGACCCAAGGTATGATCTATCCTGGAGAATGTTCCATGAGCACTTGAGAAGAAAGCGTATTCTGTTGTTTTGGGATGTAATGTCCTATAAATATCAGTTAAGTCCATCTTGTTTCATGTGTCATTTTAAACTTGTGTTTCCTTATTTATTTTCATTTTGGATGATCTGTCCATTGGTGAAAGTGAGGTGTTAAAGTCCCCTACTATGATTGTGTTACTGTTTATTTCCCCTTTTATGGCTGTTAGCATTTGCCTTACCTATTGAGGTGCTCCTATGTTGGGTGCATAAATAGTTACACTTTTTATATCTTCTTCTTGGATTGATCCCTTGATCATTACGTAGTGTCCTTCTTTGTCTCTTGTAATAGTCTTTATCTTAAAGTCTATTTTGTCTGATATGAGAATTGCTACTCCAGCTTTCTTTTAACTTCCATTTGCATGGAATACTTTTTTTCTATCCCCTCACTTTCAGTTTGTATGTGTCCCTAGGTCTGAAGTGGGTCTCTTGTAGACAGCATATATATGGGTCTTGTGTTTGTATCCATTCAGCCAGTCTGTGCCTTTTGGTTGGAGCATTTAATCCATTTACATTTAAGGTAGTTATCTATATGTATGTTCCTATTACCATTTTTGAAATTGTTTGGGGTTTATTATTGTAGGTCTTTTCCTTCTCTTATGTTTCCTGCCTAGAGAAGTTCCTTTAACATTTGTTGTAAAGCTGGTTTGGTGGTGCTGAATTCTCTTAGCTTTTGCTTGTCTGTAAAGGTTTTAATTTCTCCATAGAATCTGAATGAGATCCTTGCTGGGTAGAGTAATCTTGGTTGTAGGTTTTTCCCCTTCATCACTTTATGTATGTCCTGCCACTCCCTTCTGGCTTGCAGAGTTTTTGCTGAAAGATCAGCTGTTAACTTTATGGGGTTTCCCTTGTATGTTATTTGTTGTTTTTCCCTTGCTGCTTTTAATATTTTTTCTTTGTATTTAATTTTTGATAGTTTGATTAATATGTATCTTGGCATGTTTCTCCTTGGATTTGTCCTCTATGGGACTCTGCGCTTCCTGCACCTGATTGACTATTTCCTTTCCCATGTTAGAGAAGTTTTCAACTATAATCTCTTCAAATATTTTCTCAGTCCCTTTTTTTTTCTCTTCTTTTTCTGGGACCCCTATAATACGAATGTTGGTGTGTTTCATATTGTCCCAGAGGTCTCTGAGACTGTCCTCAATTCTTTTCATTCTTTTTTCTTTATTCTGCTCTGCAGTAGTTATTTCCACTATTTTATCTTTCAGGTCACTTATCTGTTCTTCTCCCTAGTTATTCTGCTATTGATTCCTTCTAGAGAATTTTAAATTTCATTTATTATTTTGTTCATCATTGTTTGTTTGTTCTTTAGTTCTTCTAGGTCCTTGTTAAAATTTTCTTGTATTTTCTCCATTCTATTTCCAAGATTTTGGATCATCTTCACTATCATTACTCTGAATTCTTTTTTCGGTATATCCTCTTACATCTATGTATATCCTCTTATATATATCCACGTATATCCTCATATGGTATATCCACGTATATCCTCTTCATTTGTTTGGTCTGGTGGTTTTTACCTTGCTACTTCATCTGCTGTGTTTGTGTGTTTCTCTGTCTTCTAATTTTGCTTAACTTACTGTGTTTGGGGTTTCCTTTTTGCAGGCTGCACGTTCGTAGTTCCCATTGTTTTTGGTGTCTGCCCCTAGTGGCTAAGGCTTGTTCAGTGGGCTGTGTAGGCTTTCTGGTGGAGGCGACTGATGCCTGTGTTCTGGTGGATGATGCTGTGTGTCTTTCTGGTGGGCAGGACTGCGTCCGGTGGTGTGTTTTGGGGTGTCTGTGACCTTATTATGACTTTAGTTAGCCTCTCTGCTAACAGGTGGGGTTGTGTTCCTGTCTTACTAGTTGTTTGGCATAGGGTGTCCAGCACTGTAGCTTGCTGGTCGTTGAGTGGAGCTGGGTCTTGAAGTGGAGATCTCTGGGAGAACTTTTGCTGTTTGATATTATGTGGAGCTAAGAGGTCTCTGGTAGACCAATGTCCAGAACTCAGCTCTCCCACCTCAGAGGCACAGGCCTGACAACTGGCCAGATCACCAAGACCCTGTCAACCACATGGCTCAGAAGAAAAGAGAGAAAATAGCAAGCAAGAAAAATAAAATAAAATAAAATAAAGTTATTAAAATAAAAAATTAAAAAATTATTAAAAATTAAAAAGTAATTAAAAAAAGAAAAAAAAAGAATGAAAGAAGAGAGGAGCCAAACCAAATAACAAATCCACCAATGATAACAAATGCTAAAAACTATACTAAAAAAACAAACAAAAAAAAAAACGGACAGACAGAACCCTAGGACAAATGGTAAAAGCAAAGCTATACAGACAAAATCACACAAAGAAATATACACATACACATTCACAAAAAGAGAAAAAGGAAAAAAAATTCTATACATAAAAAAAAGAAGGGAGAGTTCAACCAAATCAATAAACAAATCTACCAATGTTAATAAGCTCTAAATACTAAAGTAAGATAAATATATAAATAAGAAACTAGTCAGTTGCATACAGCAAACCCGAAGTCTACAGTTGCTCCCAAAGTCCACCACCTCAATTTTGGGATGATTCATTGTCTATTCAGGTATTCCACAGACACAGGGTACATCAAGTTGATTGTGGAGATTTAATCCACTGCTCCTGAGGCTGCTTGGAGAGATTTCCTTTTCTCTTCTTTGTTCACACAGCTCCTGGGGTTCAGCTTTGGATTTGGTCCTGACTCTGTGTAGGTCGCCTGAGGGCATCTGTTCTTCACTCAGACAGGACGGGGTTAAAGGAGCAGCTGATTCGGGGGCTCTGGCTCACTCAGACTTGGGGGAGGGAGGGGTATGGATGCGGGGCGAGCCTGCGGCAGCAGAGGCCGACATAACGGTGCAACAGCCTGAGGTGTACCGTGTGTTCTCCTGGGGAAGTTGTGACTGGATTACGGGACTCTGGCAGTGGTGGGCTGCACAGGCTCCCCGGAAGGGAGGTGTGGAGAGTGACCTGTGCTCGCACACAGGCTTCTTGGTGGCTGCAGCAAGGCCTTAGTGTCTCATGCCCAACTCTGGGTTCTGCGCTGATAGCCGCAGCTCGCGCCCGTCTCTGGAGCTCATTTAGGCGGTGCTCTGAATCCCCTCTCCTCACGCACCCCGAAACAATGGTCTCTTGCCTCCAGACTCTTTCCTGGATTCCCTCCCGGCTAGCCATGCTGCACTAACCCCTTCAGGCTGTGTTCACGCCGCCAACCGCAGTCCTCTCCCTGCGATCCGACCGAAGCCAGAGCCTCAGCTCCCAGCCCCGCCCCCCCGGCGGGTGAGCAGACAAGCCTCTTGGGCTGGTGAGTGCTGGTCGGCACCGATCCTCTGTGCGGGAATCTCTCCGCTTTGCCCTCCGCACCCCTGTTCCTGCGCTCTCCTCCGAGGCTCGGAAGCTTCCCCGCTCCGCCACCTGCAGTCTCCGCCCATGAAGGGGCTTCCTAGTGTGTGGAAACCTTTCCTCCTTCACGGCTCCCTCCCAGAGGTGCAGGTCCCGTCCCTATTCTTTTGTGTCTGTTTTTTCTTTTTTCTTTTGCCCTACCCAGGTGCGTGGGGAGTTTCTTGCCTTTTGGGAAGTTTGAAGTCTTCTGCCAGCGTTCAGTAGGTGTTCTGTAGGAGTTGCTCCACATGTAGACGTATTTCTGATGTATTTGTGGGGAGGATGGTGATCTCCACGTCTTACTCCTCCGCCATCTTGAAGGTCTCCTCCAAATTTCCCCTTTTTATAAGGACACCTGTTTTATTGGATTAGGGCCCACCCTAATCATATCATTTTAACTTGATTACCTCTGTAAAGACCCTATTTCCAAATAAGGTCACATTCTGAGGTAGTATGGGTTAGGATTCCAACAATTTTTTGTGGGAGACACAATTAAGCCCTAGGAAACCCACTCTTCCCGAGACCTATTGTTTTCAGTAAGGCGTCCCTTAAATTTGAAAGAGTTTACAGTCACAAACTGCTAGTGTAGTGAGAAAAACATGGGCTAGAAATTCATGCAGGTCTGTGTTCAAACCCTGGCGCTCCAATTTACTAGCTATGGGGTTTGGCACATCCATCAATCTCTTAACTCTGTTTGCTCATGGGAAGTTGGTGGTAAAATTTCCATTTTATTGGTCAAATGTGAGGTCTGATGAACTAAAGGACCTGGAGTGGTGCCTGACACACTGTAGGTGCTCAAGAAATGGAGGCTCATCGTTACTCTCCCCTTTTGTGGATGAGGAAACTGAGGCTCAGAGATATCCTAATCTAGGGCAGCATGAATGCCATCTCTCCAGACTCTGGAACCCCCACCCCCCCCGCCACTGCCTGCCCTTACATCCCATTTCCCCTTGTTCCCTGTGTGGGTATGGTACTCTCCTCACAGTATTGCACTCACTATATATATTTTTTAAACCTGGCTTCTTCCCTTGCTCCAAGTTATTTGAGGACTATGATTAACCTTATTCACTTCTTTTTGTATTTGATTTTCATTGCAGTAAAATATACCTAACAGAAGACTGACCATTTTAACCATTTTCAAGTGTAGTGTTCAGTGGCATTAAGTACATTCGCATTATTGTGCAACTATCACCACCATCCAGCTCCAGAATTTTCTCATCTTCAGAAACTGAAACTCTGTACTCATTAAACACTAACTAACTCCACCTAGCCTTTGTCTCTATGAATTTGACTACTCTAGGTACCTCATATAAGTGGAATCATGCAGTATTTGTCCTTTTGTGACTGGCTTATTTCACTTAGCATAATGTCTCCAAGGTTCATCTATGTCTCCACGGTTCATCCATGTTGAAGCATGTGTCAGAATTTCCTTCTTTTTAAGGCTGAATAATATTCCATTGTATATGTACACCACATTTTGCTTATCCCTTCATCCATTGATGGGCATTGTGTTGTTTCCACATTTAGGCTATTGTGAATAATGCAGGCGTGAACATTGGTGTACAATTATCTATTTAAGTCACTGCTTTCAGTTCTTTTGGGTAAATACCCCAGATTAGAATGACTGAATCTAACCACATTCACCTTTGTATTCTCATGGTTGATTGCAGTACCTTTAGAATCTTATTACTTAATAAATATTTGTTGAATGAATATAGTAAGGAAGAATGATTGAATGAATAATGAGTAATAAATGAAACAAGGAACAGAAACCTGGTAAGGAAAGAGGGGGTCATTTCAACAGCAGGAGGTTCAGATGAAGCCCATGGACCAGATTAACAGGAAGGAGAAGGGAGCGGTCAGCTTTTGCAAGAACTGCCCGATACAGCATTTGTACTGGCTCCATACACAAGCAAGAATTCAACCAAGACACTTGGCTCATGCTTTCCTCAGAGAATTCTTTCTGAACTAATGAAAGTACCAATACGTTGATGCTCTGGATTAATTACTGTGCTTGAGGACATACTGGAAAGTGACCTGGAATTTTGGACTTCAGGTAACAGCCCTCTAGGCCTCCTCACCCACAGACAAATCAGGAGTCTCCCTGGCAAGGATTCCCCACGGCTCCTTCAAGCACCTACTCCTAGGAGCTCGCTTCACGCGCCTGTTCTTTGCCCCCCAGAACCCGCTACAGAAACTGCCTGTCCTGCTCTTCTTTCATCTGACACGAATGTCATGCAGCTGAATGTGACTTTATTTGTTTTTCTTTTGTTTGCAGCTGAGGACAAGCTGCCCGTCTTCCTCCTAGCCCTGGATGCTGGGAGGCTGTGATTGGCAGTGGCCCAGGTTGAAAGAAAAATGTGCCTTAGGTAGCAGATCTGCCAGAAAAATTCTGGCTGGTCTGAGCTCAACTCACCCCATTCTTGATGGCAGGAGTTTTGCATTTCTCTGGCCCACTCCCTCCTCTCATCCCTCAGCCAGCCCCTAAGAAACTCAAATCCCAGAGGCAACAGCATTGGATCTGAAGGTTTCTTCTCATTCTGTCAGCTCATCGCTCAGATTCAGCTACCAGTTTGACAAGAAGTGTACCCAGGAGGGTGGCATCAGGGGGTGAGGATGGTGACTGTGAATGGTTTAGCCAAGGCTTACCGCTGCTGCAAACTTTATATAAAAATTGTAGGATCTCGCCAACCTTTTCTCTCTAGGTAGCTAAATAAGAAGCCAGTGAGACATCTTTTCTCCATCAGACCTCTGTCACATCCAAATGAAAGCAAATGCCCATCTTGAGGCCCAGTTTCTTTCTTATTTTGCTGGTAAAGCAGGAGAGTTGGTGGGGGAGCTTCAGGGGGCTGGTGTGGGGGGGAGGCAGCCCAGAGGGGAGGCGGAGGGGAGGAGGGGGCATGGGCTGGGTGAATAGGAACTCAAGAGCTCTTCTGCACAACGAGATTAGCACGATGTGAGCATTTCCATGCCAAGGTGCTAACGCAATAATACACGCGAGTTTGCCAACTTTTCAAATTGAATGTATTTGATTATTTGCTTTTAATTAGTGTGAGTTTTGGAGTATGTACAGGATTGTCAGGGATACACGCAAAGCCTCCTACAGCCCATGAAGCCTCCCCTCCATAAAGACGGGGCCGGGATTGTTCTTTTTGAGCTGTGGAGAATGAGATTTAACAGCTCTGTTAAATGTTTTAGCCAATTTCCATTGTGCCTCTGTTTCAACCTATTGGCAAGACCAATCGAAGTGAGAAAATAAACCTCTTATCTGATCTGAATGCTGAACGCTGCTCCTAAGAAGAATTTTCCAGCTCAACTTCAGCTTTCCACGAACATCTCTGTTTTGTGTTGTGCTGTGTTCTCTTTTTCTTTCTAGCGTTGGCGATTAAGCTGACTTTTTCTCTTCTCCCTTCCTTGTAAGGATGCTTCAGGAAACGTCTATACACATGAAAAAAAAAAAAAAAGTGGGCATGGAGAGGGGGAAGGGAGAGGAGAAGATATGTGTCTCTATAACTTAGAAGCATTTCGAGGGCTCTTTCTATCTGCTGGAGACTTGAGAGCATCCTGGGTTTGGTGTCTCTCCAGATAGCGGGCGCAGCTCAGGAAGATTCGAGGCCCTGGGAGGCTGCAGAAAGGCTGGTCTCGCCAGGCCAGTGAGGAAGAGAGTTGGAGTTGAGCCTTTGAGCCCTGCTGCCATCTGTGCCTTGGGGGACAGTGCTATCCTGGCTGGTGTACCAGCTACCGTATCTTTCATTCTGTTGTTATTTTACCCAAGATCTCTCCCGCCCCCCTTCCCATGGGAGTTTTGCAGGCAAAGGTCATTTACAAAAACAAAACAAATCCTTCTTTAGCCGCAAACTTCAAGAAGCAGAATGAGGTGGAGAAGTCAGCGGACCAGTTATATCTCCTTTGCCTCTTCTCCATCTCTTTATATTGCTAAAGAGGAGAAGGATGTGTCGCGAGGCTTTTTCCACTGGCACTGCTTTCTTCCCAGTCTCCTCAGGCCCAGCACTCGGCTAGCCTCTGCCCCAGGACACTAGGGACACAGAGACTGAAGCCCACCCTAGCAGGGCCGGCCACTTTGTCCCTTCCTGCCCCAAGCCCATGTCGCTGTCCCAGCAACTCACTTGGGCCACGGAGGAGCCGCCATGTAGCAGGGAAGCAAGACCCCTCATACACATTCTGCGGATGGCTGCCTGCTCACCCATTACCTACACAATCTCTCAGTTACATTAAAAAAAAAATCTTTCCCCCCCTTAACAATAGAGAGGAACAAATGGTTGACAAATAACAACAGCAGCAGCTCTCCAACAAAAGCACGCAATTATTACAATTATACTATCCTTGATTAGGCTGCCATGCATTGCATTTCAATGTAATTGATGTTGTAGGTTGACATATCGGACACCAAATATTCTCGCCTGTCCCTTCTCTCTTTTGTTTCAGAAGCTGATTTGCATTTTCTATGCTTTTAGTAATGAAGACTTAGCACTTTTCCTCCATTAGAAAAAAAAAGAGAGATACAATAATCTGCAACTCGGCACTTGTTTAAGGATTCTGACCCTCGAAAATACCACTTTGCTTCACACATTAGCTGCTTACAAAGAAGGAAGCTAATGTATCATCTAATTGGGCAAACCACTGCATCTGATTTCTCTCAATCAGACTATTAGCTTCGTAATTACCCATCTGCCTCGTGTGGAAAAACGGCAAGGCGCACACCCAGCTAATAACGTTCTCAAGAGCTCTCCACCGCAATGAGAGGAGGCGCCGTGGAGGGATGCGGTCTCTAACCATTTCGGTGCCAAGGTGGTCACACAATGCAGGGGGCCTTTGCCAACCTTCCCCTGCTTGAATGTGTTTCATTATTTGTCTTTAATTAGCTGGAGTTTTTGGGGTCTGTTCAGGATTGCTGTCACTGCTGCTGCGGTGGTGGTGGCTGCGGTGGATGCTGAAGGATGGTGACCAGCGGGAAGGCGAGGAGGAGGCTGCCTGTGGCCTCTGCCGGAGACGCTGGGGTTGAAGGAAGATGTTCCCTGCCTTGCCAGGTGTCCTCAAAAGGGAGTGAGGATTCCACCAAGATCGAGCAGGGTGTTTCACTTCTCTTGCTCTTCCTTTTCTTCTTCTGGGGTTGGGTTATTCCCTTTTCCCTCCTGGGTGAAGAGGCATCATTTGCGCCCCTGCCAGGGCTTGCCCAAGGAGGAGGATGCCAGGAATGGGAACCTATACCTCCTGGTCTGTGTGTGCCCTGGCTTGTCATGATTTCTTCTGGCTCACTTTCCAAACGCCCTTTTGTTTGGTTCTGTGTTGCTGGGCTTTTCTGTGGTCTTAAGATTGTGTGACCTTGGGCAAGTCAGGGATGGCTCCTTTCTCTTCCTCCATAACCTGAGAGGAGGTTGGGTTCTTCCATGTCCTCAGAAACCAGGGTGTTAGCATGTGGGTACATTTGGGAGGGCAGGTGGGGCCGATTTTCGTGCCAACTGAAGTGAGTTGTTGGGGTCCCCTCGACTAGAATAGCTCAGCTACTGTTTGTATATCCATCTATGTCAATTTGATTTGAGCAAAAAGTTCCAGATAAAATTTTTGAGACTAACTGGACACACATGATCTGGCTAGTAATGTCCAATGATAATGTCTATTTCAAGTCAGTAAACTGCCTATGTGGACACCAATATTCACCATCTAATAGTGTGGTAATTTAGCCCATAGCTGCTGCCCCTTAAGTAGGAGTTAGCATATCAAAATGGAATCTTTTAAGTCTGACATAGTGATGAATTTTGCTTTTGTGGATTTTTTTTTTGTAGCCCAAGTTTAATTATGATATGATCTTAAACACTCACTGATAGCTAATACTAAAGTATTAGACTGAGAACAGAAATGTACATATTCATTCTATCACCCATAGCAGGGTTTCAAAAAAACCCTACTATGTATGTGCTGTCGTGAGAGACCCTATAGATATTATTTATATTGGACATAGTCCCTCCATAATGTAACTTTGGTAAATAAAAGATAAATTTTCCCCTTACACAAGTAAGAGACAAAGTATCAGGATTCATCTGGTCTTGCTAAATGCACCATCAAGCTGGCCAGATTTTCCATGGTGGAGGCATGACACAGTCATTCATGAGCCCACCTCAACCAAATTGCTTTCATCACTTAGTGCTCAGGCTTCCAGCAATCAGTTCTTTTTGACTTCATAATACCCTCTTGAAATAGTTTGGTTGATCTGTGGTATCTTTCCTAGTCTATCTGTAGAGAAATTGGGGACCTTAATAGCCACATGTATCTCTTAGGGTTTAGGAATTTTGTAGAAGATCCTGTCACTGCATCATATAGAATCTTATAATGACCTTCTAAAAATTCCTTCCAGGTATCTGTTTAAGGAAAGATTTGGCTTCCTTTGCACTAGATGTACACCTTGTATTTTATAACTGATCTTTTCCTTTTTGCTTTGGCTGCCCAGAAGCTCAAAGGCCAAATTTTAGCCGATCTCCACTGGCTTAAGAAGACTATGTGTCTTATGTTTTATGTGTGAATGCCACTAAAACTATAATTTTTCTGTTTATAATCATATTTTTCCTTTGCTCTCACTCCTGCAACTATTTATTTCTCTTAAATCTTTTTGTACTATGTGCATTTTTGTACAATATCTAAATACTTGATGGGAAAAGTTCTGGTGGAAACAAGAACCAGAGAGATTAAGTAATTTGTCTACATTATGCAGGAATGAATGCAGTCAAGAAATCTTCCCAGTGCTAAGAGCAGATTTTCCCAGATGTTTTGATGTTAGCTATGGAATATGCTAAAATGAGTTTACCTTGAGATCTGCTACAACTTCTTAATTTCTCTTTGGCTAAGTTCACATAATTTGTTAGCCTCCATTAGAGCTTTTCACTCTTCCCTGGGATGCTAAGCAGTCTGAATCCATGAAACCACATCCAGGGACAAAATTAAGGGAAAGATGGTCTCATGGCCTTCTGTGCTCAGGGGTTGAGTTCCTGATCTTCACAGTTGTGGTTCCACCATCATTTCTGTCATCTCTGAGCTGTGCCTTCAAGGCTCCTCCTCTGAAAAGGCAGTGTTTGCTACAGCTTCTGTGTGGCCCCAAGGTCAAGGGGAGAAGGGAACTAAGGGTTGCTGAGGGGGTGAGTGCAGAAGACCAGTGGACAGGTTTTCTGCCTCAAACTCTCAGCAACCTCACATAGGCTACCACCTCACAAACTGCATATAAGAGCAACTGGCACTTGTGAAATATGCTACCTGGGACGTGCTCTCATTTTAGCCTAAATGATAATTATCTGTTTGGGTCAGGCCTTTAGCAATCACCTGATTCTTCATTTGTCTCCAAGCCTAGTCGCTATTCTCCAGAGGCCAATAGTCCCAAAGGACTCCCCCAGGGAAGGAGATCCCATAATGCAGCCATTCCAAACCTTTTGGAGTTGGGACATCCTATCAATTATTTTTTTAACACTGCCCTTTCCTTCTCTACCTTTTTATTGAACAGTCATATGACCTTTTTAATAAATATAGTTCTTTTGAGAATTTGATTATCATCACCTTTTCCCCACCAACTTAGACCTGGGAAAAACTGAACCCAAGGGGCAGGTACTACAAAAGAAGACCCAAATGCAATTCTATAATAAGTTCTAGTCTGAACAACTCTCAGGAAGTTCTTCCCTATCTCTAACTGCTATCCCTCCTACTGCATTTTATTTCCTTTCCTCTGGGTCTTTCCTTAGAGGAGATGAGCATCATACTAATACCCAGATAACTGGAAATACAACCAACTTTCTATTGATTATGTTGCAGTTTATCTCTGGCAAATCTTGCTTTCATCTCTTAGTTAACATCTCCACTGCTTACATAATTTCTTTACTGCTTTTATAACCATTGTCATCTGCTCCTGAGATTGGAGTGCAACAGGAACTAGAATATTGAAACTTTCAAAATGTAAATAATGATTTTTGAAGACGATGAGACTGGGAAAGATAGAGGTCTTAGAGGAGAGAGAGCTCTGCTTAAACTGACCACAGGCCACTTAGAGTCAGGTTGGCCTAAGCAATCATCTGGTCATCTTCCACTAGGTTTATTGATGAGGAAATCAAGATCTTGATAAGGTAAGAGTCTTGTCAAATGTCATAGAGCTAGTTGGTGGAAGCTCTGATACTAGGATCCAGGTCTGGGTATCTTTATAAGTCTATCACAATTCTTACTTATCAGCCTGAAAGGTAAAATTGTCCATTTCTAGCATGGAGTGTATGGCTGGGTAGACGTGCATATTGGGACAGAACTGAAAAATGGGATGGTTCTGAGCTTTCCAGCTCCTCTAGAATTTTGTCTTCATGATGCAATTTCATGATTTTGTGTGCAATATCATGAATAACTAGTTCATCAGCTATCCCCACCAGAAAAAGCAAGCAGAACCACAGACTGTAACACATATACTCCAAAATAAATTGACATAGAGAAATTATTTCGTATCTATCCACTGTTCGGGTTACCTTTGTGAGGATCTCTTGCATTTCTGTGGACGATGAGGAATTGCTGTTACTTATGCCTTCATGTAGGAGTCGGAATATGTGTAACATCCTCAGCATCTGGACCAAGTCCAGTCTGTGTTTTTTTTCCCCATCTGCTCCTGGTATTTTAAGTAAAAGTGTTTGTATCTGCATCCCCCAAGCCCTGTTGTAAATTGTAAATCATGCCATTATATCTGGTAAAACCACAATGTCAAGCAACAATTCACAAAGCCACAAAGATTCTCCGGAGTAATTTTCCTGTTCTTGTTGATCAATTTTATATTTTCCCCTTGGCCATATGCACACATTAAATGGCACTAATTCAGTGAGAAAACTCATAAGGGATAATATTTCAAGTGGCACAAATGGCAGCGATGCCTTTACAAGTATCTATTTTATAATTGCCTCTGCACTCTACCTGAATCTGCTCGTCTCTGTTGTTTCAGCTGAGTGAAATGGACGCAGAAATGGGGTGAGGGGCAGGGAGTGAGGGAAGGGGGAGGAGAATGGTTTAGTTAAATGAGGTGTAAAACCAGGAAAATCTCAAGTCAAAAATTGTGTGGTTGCAATTATTTCTTTCTTCTGGTAAGGCTATTTATTATCTTATTGTCTGATCTGGAGAAATGACAGGTAGGGGAGAGCAAGCTAGTGCTGGCTAGTCAGGAAGGATGCTTACAGTGGAGCATCTCCCACCTATAACTTGAAGCAGGACTTTATCTAGGTCACTGATTTCTTCTTTTAAATTTTTTGATTGTTTTTTTAAATGAGAATTTCTCTTACTAAACTTTAAAATTCAAGTACAGTGTATACACAGAAAAGTACATAATTTATAGCTATAGAAGATAATTTTTTGTGTGTGTGTGTGGTACGCGGGCCTCTCACTGTTGTGGTCTCTCCTGTTGCGGAGCACAGGCTCTGGACGCGCAGGCTCAGCGGCCATGGCTCATGCGCCCAGCCGCTCCGTGGCACTTGGGATCCTCCTGGACCGGGGCACGAACCCACGTCCCCCGCATTGGCAGGTGGACCCCCAACCACTGCGCCACCAGGGAAGCCCAGAAGATAATTTTTAAATTTTTTACAAAGTGAACAACCTATGTAACCACCACACACATCAAGAGGCAGAACCTTATCAGCTGCCCAGAACATTCTCTCTTATCCTCTTCTGGCCAATACCTACTTTCCCCCAAAAGTAACTGCTATTCTGACTTCTAACACTATTCATTATTCGGTATGTACTCTTTGGTGTCTTGTTTCTTTTACTCAATGAACATTGTATTTGTGAGATTCATTCATGTTTGAGAGTATGGAAGTATTTTTTCATTTTCATTGGTCTATTGTATTCTATTGTGTGTGTTTATGTGTCTATATGTTGTGTATTATTTATTCATTCTATTATTGATAGACATTTGAATTGTTTCTTGTTTTTGACTTTTATGAATAATAGTGTTATGAACATTTTTGTACATGTTTTTTGATGCACATTGTGTGCATTATGATGGGCATATACCAAAGATGGAATTACTAATTTATAGGGACTATATATGTTTAGATTTAGTAAAGATTTTTCAAAGTGTTTGAAATTTAATTATAATTAACACTCCTACCAGTAGTGTGTGAAAATTCCAATTGCTCCATACCCTCACGAACATTTAGTTGAATGTTTTTAAACATTTCTTGAAATTTCTAACCATTCTGGTGGGTGTGCACTGTACCTCATTGAAGTTTTAATTTTCATTTCCCTGATGACTAATGATAAGGACCACCTTTTCATGTGGTCTTTGGCCATTTGAATATTCTCTTTTGAGAAGTTCCAGTACAAGCCTTTGCCTGGTTTAAAAAATTGGGTTCTCTATTTTTCTTTTATGATTTGTTGTTTTTTACGTATTCTGGATACAAGTCCTACATACACACACAACTTATTAATATTTATAAAGCAAATATCTTTTACTACTCTATGACTTGCCATTTCACCCTCTTAATGCTGTATTTTGATGTGCTTTAATTCTTAATTTTTTAAAATATAATTTACATCATTTTATTTATTTATTTATTTATTTATTTATGGCTGTGTTGGGTCTTCATTGCTGTGCGAGGGCTTTCTCTAGTTGCAGCGAGCAGGGGCCACTCTTCATCACGGTGCGCGGGCCTCTCACTGTCACGGCCTCTCCTGTTGCGGAGCACAAGCTCCAGACGTGCAGGCTCAGTAGTTGTGGCTCACGGGCCTAGTTGCTCCGTGGCATGTGGGATCTTCCCAGACCAGGGCTCGAACCCGTGCCCCCTGCATTGGCAGGCAGATTCTCAACCACTGCACCACCAGGGAAGCCCCTTTAATTCTTAATTTTAATGAAGTTCAATTTATCAATCATTTCCTTGATGACTGTTGCTTTTGGTTTAAGAAATTTTTATGTATGCCCAATGTCATGCATATATTCTCTTATTTTATATTCTAGAACTTCATCATCTAATACAGTCATCACTAGCCTCATGTAGCTACTTAGATTTCTTTTACAATAAAATATTACAACCACTTTGGAGAACAGCTTTTCAGTTTCTTGAAAGGTTAAACATACACCTACCACATGATCCAGCCAATCTGCTCCCAGGTATTTATCCAAGAGAAACGAAAGGAAATGGACATCACAGAGCAGGCAGAATAATGGCCACCACTGCCCACTTCAAAAATGTCCACACCCTGATCCCTGAAACTGTGATTATGTTACTTTACACAGCAAAAAGGACTTTTCAGATGTAATTAAGGTTACTGACTTTGAGATGAGGAAAGTAGCCTGAATTATCTGGGTGAGCCCAATCTAATCACATTAATCCTTAAAAGCAGAGAATGTTTCTTAGCTGTGATCAGAGAGAGATGTGGCAACAGAAGAAAGGTCAGAGAGATGCAATATTGCTGGCTTTGAAGATGGAGGAAGGGGCCACAACCAAGGAATGTGGGTACCTCTCATAACTGGAAGAGACCAGGAAATAGATTCTCCTCTAGAGTCTCCAGAAAGGAACTCATCCCTTCTGACACATTGATTTTAGACCATTGTCAAACTTCTGATCTGTAGAACCGTAAGACAATAAATTTATGTTATTTTATGCCACTAGGTTCGTGATAATTTGTTATGGCAGCAATAGAAAAACTAATATGTGTTCATAGCAGCTTTATTCATAATAGCCTAAAACTGAAAATAACCCACATGTTCATCAACAACTGAATGAATAAATTGTAGTATATCCATACAATGGAATATTACTCAGTAATAAAAAGGAATGAAATATTGATACACTCAACAACATGATACATCTCTAAAATAATTATGCTGAAAGAAGCAAAACGAGAACAAAAGAGTACATGCTGTATGATTCTTTTTATATAAAATTCTAGAAAATACAAACAAATCTATTGTTACAGAAAACAGATCAGTGGTTACCTGAAGACAGGGGGAAGGTTGAGAGGGAAAGATTGCATATGGGCACAAAGAAACTTTTGGGGGTGATGGATATGTTTATTACCCTGATTGTGGTAATGGTTTCACAGGTATCCATAAGTCAAAACATATCCAATTGTATGCTTTAAAATGTGTAATTTATTGTATATTGATTACACCTCAGTGAATCTAGTATTTACATTTATATCAACTGTTCATGAGAATTCTAGCTGCTCCACATACTCACCAACACTTGGGATTTTCTGTCTTTTTGATTATAGCCATTTTAGTTGGTGTGTAATGGTATCTCATAGTTTTAATTTGAATTTCCAAAATGACTAATGACATTGAGCATCTTTTCATGTGCTTACTTGCCATCCTTGTATCTTCTTTAGTGAAGTGTCTGTTCAAATCTTTTGCCCATTTTAAAGTTGTTGTTTGTTTTCTTACTATTGAGTTTTGAGAGTTAAAAAAATATTCTGGGCTTAAGTCCTTCATCAAATATGTAACATGCAAATATTTTCTCCTAGTCTGTGGCTTGTCTTTCCATTCTCTTAACAGTGTTTTTTGAAAAGCAGAAGATTTAATTTTGACAAAGTCCAATTTATAAATTTGTTCTATTATAAATCTACTTTTGTTGTTGTATCTAAGAAATCTTTGCCTAACCTAAGATCGCAAAGATTTTGTCCTTTGTTTTCTTCTAGAAGTTTCATAGTTTTTTCATTTAACAAAATATAAAAAGAAAAAAGTCTTACATATTTATTGATTTGGCTACCACTTCTGTTGCTCTTCTATCATTTAGATAGATCCTTATTTCCATCTATTATTATTTGCCTCTGCTTGAAGGACTTTCATTTACAATTCTTGTAATATGGATCTCCTGGTGATGAATTGTGTCAGACTCTGTATGCCTGAAAAATTCTCCATTTCACCTTAATTTTTAAAGATATTTTTACTGGATATAGAATTCTAGGTTAGCTGTTTTCTTCCTCTTACCTATTTTAAAGATGCCGCTCCACTGTTTTCTCATTTGCATTGTTTCTAGTGAGAAATCTGCCGTTATCTTTATTTTTATTTCTCTACATAACGGCTTTCTCCCCTCTGATTGCTTCTAAGATTATGTGTTATCACTGACTATGATGTGCCTTGGTGTATTTTTCTCCATATTTCTTTTCTTGTGGGGGTTCATAGAACATTTTGGATTTGTGTTTTTATAGTTTTCAACAAATTTGGAAACATCTCAACCATTATTTCTTCAAGTATTTTTTTCTTTTTCCTCCCCCTGTCCTTCAGCAATTTCAATTACTCATATAACTAGGCTGCTTGAAACTGTCTCACAGCTTACTTTTGCTCTCTTTATTTAAAAAAGTATTTTCTCTGTGTTTCATTTTAGATAGTTTTTATTGTAATATCTTCAAGTTCACTAATCTTTTCTTCTGAAATGGCTATTCTGTTAATTTCATCTAGTGTGTTTTTTGAAATTTGGTATGTCTTTTAAATATATTTTTCATGCCTCTACTTAATATTTTGCACATATGGAATATAGTTATAATAACTATTTTAATATCCATGTCTGCTAATTTTAATTGGTTGTTTTATCCTGTTCTTTGCATGCCTGGTAAGTTTTTATTTTTTATGAGGCATTGTAAGTTTTACCTCACTGGGTGCTAGATGTTTTTATATTCCTATAAATATTCTTGGGCTTTGTTCTGGGAAGCAGTTATTTGAAAGCAGTGATATTATGGGGTCCTGTTTTTAAGTTTTATTAGGCAGATCAGAGCAGTTTAGGTTAATGTTTTCTCACTGTTGAGGCAAGACCCTATGAGCACTCTGCCTGATGCCCTGTGAATTATGAAGTTTTCCAGTTTGGCTGGTGGCAACAGGTAATATTTTCAGCTTTGTGTGAGTGCTTTATACTATTCTTTCTGATTCTTTCTTGTGGTTTTTCCCCTGGCCTTGGGTAGTTTCTTCATACATGTTCTGATCTATTCTCTGTTCAATACTTGATGGGACCTTCTGCAGATCTACAGAGTTCTCTCTGTATGATGCTATCTTTTTTCTTGGTACTCTTTTTTGCCACTCTAGTAGCCTTGGCTTCCTTGGACTTTTAACTCCATCTCCTCAACTCTGGAATTTCTCTGGGCTCTGCTTGGGTTTCCTCTCCCTGCACTGTGGAAACTCTCTCAAGCAGTATGTTGAAGCAATCATAGGACTCACCTTGTTTGTTTCCCATTTCTCAAGGTTCACTCTTCTTTGTTGCTTGATGTTCAGTATCTTTAAAAATATTGTTTTATATTTTTTTGTCTTTTTGTTCGAATTTTTCAGGTAGAAATGTAAATATAGTTTTCCAGTTCATCTATGCTGAAAGCAGCAGTCTTTGTGACAATTTAAATTTGAATTATTTGATATGAATAAAATTTTAAAAACTCAATTTTCAATCATTTTAATAGACACATTTCAAGTGTTCAAAATCCGTATGTGGTTAAAGGCTACAACATTGGATGGTACAGATATAAAACATTTCCATCATTATAGAAAGGTTAATTGGACAACTCTGTTATAGAAGTATAATATTTTAATTTTACAAAAAATCTGGGTTTATAGTTGTGTATGGTATGAATTAAGGGTCAAGATAATGTTGTTTTTCCAGTATGGATATCAGTGTATTGCTTATTCTTTACCTTTGCATTTCCACTAGATTTTTAGAAGTAGTTATCAGTTTCCAGAAAAAATACATGCTGAGATATTGATTGGAATTGCATTGACTCTATGTATCAATTGAGGGAGAATTGACATTTTTAAAACTTGCAATCTTCCCATCTATGTATGTGGTTTATTCCTTTATTTATTTAAGTTTTTCTGATTTCTCTCAGTAGTAGTGTTTCATAGTTTTATGATTTAGTCTTAAGTATTTGATATTTTAGTTGTTTTTGTAAATGGTATCATTTTAAAATTCCATTTTCTAATCTTTTGTTTCTAACATATGGAAATGTGATCCATTTTTGTATTGACCTTTTATCAGTGACCTTGATGAAATCAATTATTTATTTGAATATTTAATCTATAAATTATTTTTGGAATTGTATGTAACCAATTATGTATCTATGAATAATAATGATTTAATATCTTATTTTCAAATTTTATATTTTATATTTCTCTTTCTTGATTTATTATACCAACTAGGACCTCTAAAAGTCTACTGTTAAACAATAGTGGTGATGATGGACATCCTCAGGGTAAAAACTTTCAGTATTTCACCATTAAGTATAATGTATGAAACATTTTATTTTGGGGGTAAATATCCTTTATCTGTTTTACTTTTTGCCTCATTTAAAGACAGTTCCATTTGTATTTCTTGCTTGACTAATTTCTTAAAATTTCTAGCATGAAATAAAAACTACAATGAGGTATCACCTCACACCAGTTAGAATGGGCATCATCAGAAAATCTACAAACAACAAATGTTGGAGAGAGTGTGGAGAAAAGGGAACCCTCTTGCACTGTTGGTGGGAATGTAAATTGATACAGCCACTATGGAGAACAGTATGGAGGTTCCTTAAAAAACAAAAAATAGAATTACCATATGACCCAGCAATCCCACTACTGAGCATATACCCAGAGAAAACCATAATTCAAAAAGACACATGTACCCCAATGTTCATTGCAGCACTATTTACAATAGCCAGGACATGGAACCAACCTAGATGCCCATTGACAGATGAATGGATAAAGAAGATGTAGTACATATATACAATGGAATATTACTCAGCCATAAAAAGGAATGAAATTGGGTCATTTGTAGAGATGTGGACAGATCTAGAGACTGTCATACAGAGTGAAGTAAGTCAGAAAGAGAAAAACAAATATCGTATATTAATGCATATATGTGGAACCTAGAAAAATGGTACAGATGAACTGGTTTGCAGGGCAGAAATAGAGACACAGATGTAGAGAACAAATGTATGGTTACCAAGGGGGGAAAGAGGGTGGTGTGATGAACTGGGAGACTGGGATTGACATATATACACTAATATGTATAGAATATATAACTAATAAGAAACTGCTGTATAAAAAAATAAATAAAATTCAAAAAAAAAATAAAATAAGAAGAGGAAAGAAAAAAATTTCTAGCATGGTTTTTGAAATCTCATACAGGTGTTGAATATTATTGCATGCTTTCTTTGCATCTATTGAGATGATTACATGTTTTTATCTTTATCTTTTGTTAATATGAGAAATTATATTTATTGATGTTCAAATTCTAAATCAACATTTTATTCTTGGATTAAAATATGTTGTTTGTGTTGTCTTTTCCTTTTTAGATATTACTGGATTCTATTTGCCTATTTTTTTGCTGAGTAAGACTTTTCAAAAAGACTTTTGAGTTTACATTTTTTAGAGATATTGGCTTAAATTTTTTTCTTAAGATAAGCTTACTGGTTTTACTATCAAGATTATGCTGATTTTATACAATGAACTTGGAAATGTCAGTATAAGATCGGTGTTATTTCTTTCTTAAATATTTGGAAAGATTAACTGATAAAGCTATCTGGGCCTGGAATTTTCTGTGTAAGTTTTAAGTTATGAATTCAGTTTATTAAATAGATATAAGCTTTCAGATTTTTAAATTTGTCCTTGTGTCAGTTTTTCTAAGTTGTGTTTTTTAATTAATTAGTCTGTTTAAATTCTCTTCCTTGTATTTTCCTTGTGTCTAATTTGCCATTAATTTTCCTAGCTTCTTGAGCTGGATGCTTTAGATTACTGATTTTCAGCCTTCATTATTTTCTAGTATGTTCATTTAAACTATAAATTTCCCTCTAAACTAGGCTTTTGTTGTATTTTACAAGCTTTCATAATGTTGTATTTTATTTATTTTGTTTTTTTCATAATGTATTTTATTATCTTTCATTTCCAAATATTTTCTGATTTTTCATTTTGATTTCTTCTTTGCCCCATAGGTTATTTATAATTTTTTTTCCTTTGTGTGTCTGTCTTTGTATTTTCTGCTAATCTATATTCCAGTTGAATAATCTCCTCTTCTGATAGTAGTAATATGCTGTTAAATCCATCTCTTTACTCCATGATATCTGTAATTGCATTTTTTTTCTGTTAGAAGTTACATTTGATTCTTTTAAAAATAATTAAATGGTGAAATTTCCATCTTGTCATACATTTTCTTGAACACATTAATCATAACTATTTTAAGTTCCATGTGTGGTAATTCAAATGAATGGATCATCTGTGAGTATTTCTATTGTCTACTTTTTCTCTAGATTTTCAATCTTTTGGCCCTATCTTCTGGCATGCTTCATAATTTTTGATTAAATGCTGGCTATTGTATTTGAAAAATTCTAAGGATCTTGATGATATTATTTATCTCTGGAGAAGATTTATTTGGCCAGCAATTAGACTAAGGGCAGATTACTTTGATTCAATCACATATTGAGATAGTTCAAAACAGTTTCAGATTATATGTGGACTCTCTGTAGGCTGCTTAATTTCTGGTTTCTCCTTTTGGTATCTCAACTAAAAGTTTGGTGTGTAATTGGGGCTACTCCTCCTTCGAGGGCTGTTGTTCTAATTTTAGTCTTTGCAATCAATACAACTGATAATTTTTTTTTAAACATTTGTAGCCACTTAGCGGCTATTTTTACTTGGTTTCCCAGCCTCTCATTCAGGGGAGTGTAGGATCCAGCAAATACTTCAAAAGTGAGAGCTGCACAGAATTTTAAGCTTATTTTGCTGAGGTTCTTTTTTCTCTAGGATATTGGTTTCTTAAGTAATAGCCACCTTGGTATCCCTGAATCCCAACTTTTGTCTTCCCAGCACTGTGGGACTGTCAAATGCTCTAGATCATTGTTTGGAGCAATGAGAGAGAGAGAGAGAGAAAGAGAGAGAGAGAGAGAGAGAGAGAGAGAATAAGCCAAGTAAGTGACACAAACTATTGGTTAATGGCACATTACTGAAAGGGGCTTTTATGGCACAAACCCTACTAAAGCAATGTCCATCTCCTGCCCATGGTGCATAGCCACAATACCGTGTTGCTTTAGTTATAATGACACACCTTCCGTTGTTTGTTGTTTATGAGAGAATTGCCTTCCATAAGAATATGTTTAATTATGTGCATAATCAGATATATTGCACTGCAGGGGAGACGAGAAAATCTTTAGCTCCTTTGTGAACTTTGTCACTTCCTATCATCCTTCCCCCAACCCCTGCCAGCTCAGAATCCCAGTCATAGCTGGCAGAAACACTCTAAAAGGAATCATAACAGCAACAGTCACTGAGCCTCCTATGTGTCAGGCACAGTTCTAGGTGCAGGAGACTTGAAGACAAGTCACAACAAAATGATATAACAAAATTCACAAAGAGATTTAAGAGAGAGTAAAGGGAATGGGGAGGTGGATGTGAGGATGTCTATCTTCTCCTACAGTTTAAGAACATTCTCTTTATTCATGTGCAACTCAGTTCTTTCTGGGCTAAACCTTCTAGGCTAAAGAACTAAAAAGTTCTTGGGAGGTGCTATGTTTGAACTGTAAAATGTTAATATAAACATGTAAATACCTTACAAAGACTATTATTAAACTGGGGGGAAAAATCACTATAAGGATACATAGAATTAGTACAAAACCAATTTCATATATTAAGGTTTTACTCTGTCCTAATTGTGTAGCAGTTTTTCTAACAAAGAAAAGATTGGGATGCTGCCTGTTTATACGGAAGCCAGAGAAGGTAGAGACGATAGCTGAGGGATAAAAGAGCTCCCTGGTTGGTTAGTGATCATACAATATTTCCATCAAGTATGTAGTGAGTGTGAGGCATGATGAAACATTAAGAATGATTGAGGTGCCCATGGTATGTCTGAGTACCCTCACAGCTGTGCAGGCAGTCCTTCCTTAAGGGGAAGAGCTGGGTGGCACATCCCATATCTACCACAGGAAGTAACAGGAGGAGTGATGGGGTGGGGGGGAAGGAAGCCATACAAACAAATGACAGCAATACCAGGGAGATGGTGGCAAGTCATCATAGAGCTCCATTATCCCATACACTGTGTGTTTTGCACACATCAATTCCAATCAAGAGGAGGAGACTGGGAAAACTTGATGGAAGAGGTGAGATTTGAGTTGTCCCTGTCAGGATGGATAAGACAGGCTCCCTGTAGGGTTTGTCATAGATGGAGTCTGTTTGCGGATAATAGTGATAAATGGCTAACATTTACCTAGATCTGATTCTAGGTCAGTCTCTGGGCTGAGGGCTTCCCACACGTTATCTCAGTTAAGCCTCAGAACCATCGTCTGAGGTATAGAAAATTAGCACCCTTATTTATACAGAGGGAAACGGAGGCTTTGAGAGTTTGGACTTGGAGCACCAGCACACCCTGGCTGCATGTGAGAATACACTGAGGAACTTTGAAAAACCACCCATGCCTGGGCTCCACCCGTTCACACTGAAGCTAATCTCTAGAGATAGGGCTCAGCCATCTGTACCTTATACGAGCTCTCCAGGTGATTCTGAGGAACAGAGAGGGTTGCGAAGTAGACATTGAGAGGAAGTTCAGCCACTACCCTCAGCATACACCACTTTTTTTTTTTTTTTTTTTTTTTTGCGGTACGCGGGCCTCTCACTGTTGTGGTCTCTCCCGTTGCGGAGCACAGGCTCTGGACGCACAGGCTCAGCGGCCATGGCTCACGGGCCCCGCCGCTCCGCGGCATGTGGGATCTTCCCGGACCGGGGCACGAACCCGTCTCCCCTGCATCGGCAGGCGGACTCTCAACCACTGCGCCACCAGGAAAGCCCCAGCATAGACCACTTTAAACAAATATTACAAAATAATTTGAACACACCAGCGGTTATAAAGGCAAATTGAAGAAATTTCCCTACGCCTAATACCCAGCTTAAAATTATAAACACCGCTGATCTAGTTGGAGTTCCCCAATCTCATCTCTCTCTCTGTCTCCCTCTCTTAGGGAGTCACTATCCTGAACTTTATTCCCATGCATTTCCTTACAGTACCTTTTAAAGTCTGGTATGGGACACTTTGCAACTGTAGCTCTTTAAGCTGTGATCTGAATGTGCGTTGGAGAGGTGGGCATTCTCCTTAGGGGAGGACATATCAGAATCTCTTGGTGAAAGGGAATTTGTCAGATTTGGAAAAGAAACCTAGGCAATTTCAACACCTGCCCCCCCGTGTCCCCAGGAGTGGCTCCTCAGTTATGGTATGTGTTCATCTATTTGTTTATTACCTATACCCTCTGCCCTGCCCCCCTCATAACACCACATAACTCTCTTGAGGGCGAGGACTTTATCCTATTTATCATTCTCTCCCCAGCACCCAGAACATTGCTTGAACTCGGTAGGTGCTCAATAGATATTTTTTTTTGAATGAAGGAAAGAATCACTGAACTATAAGCCTCTCAAGAGCTGGGAGATTTTTAAATGATACAGTATACCTGAGGGGTCAAGAGCATGGGGTTCAGGGGGGTAGAAATCTTGGATGGAATCTTAACCCTGCTATTTCTGATCTGTTATATATCTTGGGCAGAGTTACTCAACCACTCTCAGCCTCAATTTCCTCAACTGTAAAATGGGAGCAGCTACTCAGTTGTATTGTAGTGGGGATTAAATGACACAATGCATGTATATATTAAATGATACAATGCATGGGAAATGCATGGGAAACTTGTTTTGCAAATTGCCTGGTAGTAGCAAGTGTTCATATTAGCTTTAGCTGTGGTGGTGGGCTTCTATGTATGGGATTATTTCTGTCCTGCACCCCTCTTTTCCTGGGAAATGCCCCTCCCACTCCAAATGGCTCCCAGTGGCAGTTCCCATGTTCCTATATGGTCTTGCCGCTGTGGTTATACCTTGCTATTTCCTTCTGTGCACTTGATCCACTCTTGGAAGTGTGGAGAAAAATTGGAATTAAGTCGAAAAAAATATTGACTATGTTCAAGGAAAAGAAGCTGGGTTAGAAGTGACCTTGAAGATGCCTTTAACGCACTTGTGAAAATGACGTCTAGGAAGCAGGAACCGTACCTTCTTGCACAGTATTCCTTGTTGCCCATGAGACCACTCCTGATAGAACAGCAAGAGTATGGCACTTCCTAGTCTTCTTTGGGTTGGGGTCAGCTAACACCTCGAGGTGGCACACAATGTTTTAAAATTTTTTTCCCCATGTGAGTATCACCGGCATTTATTAGGATGATATCCACAACATTGGCTTCATTAGCTGATGCTTCCTAAGGGCCTAGAATAGTGCCTGGTACATAGCAGATGCTCAATAATTATGTGTTGAATGAATGAATGCCTGAGTATCATGTTCCAAGTGACTCTGTTCTGTGTATTGGCCCTGGATCTAGGTACAGGATCTCCCCATTTTACAGATGAGGAAACAGGCCTAGAGAAGAAAAGGTCACTCAGTTAAAAGCTGTGTGATGACAGGGACTACTTTTTCTCTGTCTATAAACCATCGCTGCCTGGCTCCCCCTCCCAGTTCGACCACATTGCTGTGTGGTTGGGCGCGGTCAGTCAGAGACTGAGGATGGGGAATCTCTCTCTATGGGAAACTGATCCCGGGGCAGGAGTGGGTGTTGTGGCTGCCCTTGCTGTTAATGGAGTGAGCACAGGCATGAGAAATGCACACCCACCGTGGACAAACTCATCAAGGCTGTAAGGACAGGAATCTTCATCAATGCTCCTGAATCTGGTCATTCCGAACTCCACATAGTTTGGTGTATTTTTCTCTATGGAAGTGACCTTCTTGCCTTATTTATCATTTCAGGGCTGGGGAAGGCAGTCCAGGGAGAAACTCTGGTGAAATGCAGGGACTTTCCGTAGCAGGCAAGGGAGGTGGGCTAGGGTGCAGGCAAGTGCCCAGCAAGCTCAAGCTGGCTGCCAGGCTCCAGGGAGAGACCCTCCAGAGAGGAGACCAGGCTAGACTGTGCTTTACTAGGAAAATAAAACACAACAGAACAGGAATCTGACGTTGTGGAGGAAGCCATACCCTAGTTACTGTGGCCACACTTTCTCCTGGGAAGGGGTACTGGAAAGCGACAGAAGGCAGATTTTGCTGCAAACTGACTGCTAAGGAGCCTATTTCTGGCTCTGAGTGTCCGGTAGCCCTTTGCATTCATGGTGCACAAAGCCCTCCCAAGCCTTTCCTAATGGGAGGTGTTATCTCCATTTTCCAGGCTGAGAAGCCCTGTGCAGAGGGGAAGCTGGCCCTTTCCACCCTCACGCCTCCTCCACCCTTGGCGGGCAGCAAACGCAGTCCAGGTCTTCTGCTTCCAAACCCGAGCTTTATCTCCCACACCGTGCTGCCTCTTGGAGCCTTCTGGAGAGGTCCCTGCTGTGGAAATGAACATCTGTCCAAACTTTGGAGCCTGGCCTTCAAGGGCCTGAGTGACTTTCCACCCGGTGTCCGGCCCCCGCCGTGACTTGTGCCTCCCCCTCACAGGTCTCCACACTGCCAAGGGAACCTGCAAGTGATTCCTTGCTTCTTTGCATCCAGCCAGGCCTTTGCCCACACCCCAAATTTCCCTTTTCTCCCTGTTTTATTTTCTTTCTTTATATGGATCTTGGACAATACATGGGATGATTTTCTTTTATAGTCACATATTTGGTATATAATATTTGTCATCTTTAAAGCATCTTCGTTCATCCATTCACTCCTAGATTCATCCTTTGACATACATTTATTGAGTTCCTACTATGTGCTATGCACTGTGCTAGACAATTGGGGAAATAGAAATTTGTAAGGATGGACCAAGTATTTCTCTAGAACACGCAAAGCCAGAGGACTGTCAAGGATCAAAATGTTGATAAGCCTCCTATTCTGTAGCTCAGGCCCATTAGATGAACTACAGGAACTCTTGTCCTCACCAGCACCTTTGCTCTGGTTCAAGATGGAGGGGGTGGGTTTTGTAATCCGTCATCTTTTGTTCTCTGTAGCCTCCTGGTTTCCTGGGCATAGTGAGATGTCCAAACCCTCTTTCCAGATGAGGGTTTTGGCACTAATGCTGCTGCTTCAAGAGTGTAGTGACTGGGCTTTTCGGGGCTGTTTCTCAATGGCACCTACAAGGGTTTCTCTTCTCTGACCAGCTTTGGTTTTGGGCAGTGAGGTTGAGTCTCTGAATGACACCATGTCCTCTAACCCAAAGCAGACACCTCCTGTGCAGTTAGAGAGCCCAGCCCGGGCTGTGGCCAACACTGTGTCCCACTGCAGCCTGGGGCAGTTTCCATGGGCAGTTGTCAGTGTTTCCTGCCTTGCTTAGTGTCCCTCTTGGCCACCGCCTTCTCTCTGGGAATGCACAGACAAAGCAAGTAAAAACATGGAATTCAAATCAAGACACATTAGTTCTAGCTCTGCCACTGACTGGTTGTGAGATGTTTGGTAAATTCACTAATCTCAACTGTAAAACAGAAAAAACCATGTGTCCCTGTATCAGTCAAGGTTCTGCGAAGAAATAGAACCAATAGGAGATATAGACTTATTTTAAAGAATTGGCTGACTCCATTTATTTTAAAGAATTTAAAATAATTTAAAGTGGCTGACAATTTATTTTAAGGAATTGACTGACACAGTTGTGGAAGCTGGCAAGTCCAAAATCTATAGTGCAGATCAGCAGGCTGAAAACAGTAGGCGGGATCTGACATTGCAGCCTTAAGGCAGAATTTCTTCTTCAGGAAACCTCAGTGTTTGCGCTTACTGCCTTCGACTGATTGGGTGAGGCCCACCCACATTATCAAGAGTAATCTTCGGGCTTCCCTG